>NW_004797717.1:285650-290650 GCF_000002075.1 Aplysia californica | reverse complement strand
TGGCTTTGACTTTCTGAGCCGTCGTCCCTTGCTGAGTCCAAGGTCTCCCCCCGTTGTTCTGGGTCATATGATACCAACCATCAACGCTATGTGTTTCCAGTTTTCTTCTGGGCTATTATTTTGGGATTTTTGGGGGTTTCATGTTCAGCGCTTGTTGTTCTTGTATAAAGTATGGGCACAGACCTGAGAAAGATAACCCATACTTTAAGCTCAGAGAGCAGACATACAAGATGGGCTCTACATTCTTTTTAGTTCTTGATAGGTTACGTCAGACTTTGGACATACGAGCCAAGGCCAGTCAGCGATAAGTCAAGAGGTTGGAGGGTGCTCATTGTAGTCTTTTCTCTCGTATAAGAAACCAGAGTCGGTCTATAAAATCTCTGGGGTTCTAAATAGAAGAGAGTGAGAAAGGGTAAAGGTTATCTGGTAAAGATTGAAACATTGTTTCTTGATCTTTCGAGTTGGGAACTGAAGTGGCTGAGAAGGGAGTGAATTCAGACTCAAAAATAATGTAAAAGAAGTGCCGGTCGAAAGTGGTTTTGATCGGTGGTCACTGGGATGTCCTTGAACAAGACACATAACTCTTGCTAAAACAAATATATTCGCAGTAACAATGGCTTTTCAAGAAGCAGCAGAGTATATCACCCCCCCCCCCCTTCCCACGCAAACCAAAGAGTTATAGCCTTGCTAGAAACCAGCAGCCTGTCATGGAATAAAAATCTGCTATTAACAAATTCACCCATAAATAATATGTCAAAGGTGTAACTCTCATGAAATGTAAGTTGAATTTCACTTTTTTTATGGTCAAGCTTTGCAAATCTAAGGAAATGATTCATTGTCCCCTTCCTAGCTCAACCCAGAGGTCAAATCCTACACTGGAAAAAGGCATTTGCAGACTACACTAGATCTGCCTTATTATGGAAATTTTGTTAAAGCACACAAACCGTTTTTGTTGAAATATTACTGATACGTGTATCATTTATAATCTATGCTGTTTCAGGGAAGACTCATCCGCGGAATGTGTATGAGTTATGTGCCAATGGCCTTAAACACTGAATAGAATAATTACCCACCTAACTTTTTGAAAGTATGATGTGTGTGTGTGTTCTTGTATGTGAATGTATATATACATATATATAATAATATATAATATATATATATGCGTGTGTGTGCGCGTTTGTTTGTTTGTGTGTGTGTTTGTGTGTGTGTGTGTGTGTGTGTGTGTGTGTGTGTGTGTGTGTGTGTGTGTGTGTGTGTGTGTGCGCGCGTGTGTGGCGAAACACTAAAAACGATGTGCCAGTTTCTAGGCAATAATAAAGACCTATCTTGACTGTTAATTTCATATTCCATTTTAAACGCTTCACATGTTTTCACCTGCTTTTTGAGAATCCAGCATTTTAATTTAACAATAGAATTGTCGCAACTGATAAGAAAGAGAGAACTTAGAAGCAGACACTTTTGAACATTTCTTGATTCAAAATAATCTCCAAAGCTAAGTCAGTAAATAATAACGTACCTTCGCTAGCTGAACATAATTTGATAGTACAGGTATCAAAGATTATACAGTGCAAGACAGACCACCTCTCTCTTTGAGATGAAAACTTTTTTGTTTTAACCCTCCTGAAATTTGCTCGCGGCGACATCTATGATTATAACGTTGTTGTTGTTGGGGGGGGGGGGGGGGTTATTGTTGTTGTTTTTTACGTTGGATACTATTTTTATAGTAACGTATGGAGGTATGCGAAAAAATGGGAGCATAGATTATTCTAATAGAAATTCATTTTAAGAAACGAAACTAAACGTTTTCTTCTGAGCAGGTGGTGATATTCGCAAGTTTGCAGGTGGGTTTCCAAGGACGCCTTTTTAAGAGAGTAGACCACCTCGTAGTGCCATATATTTCTTAGTATATCACTTGACTGAAGGTTATAAATGCCTCATCGACGAAGTGCTACTTTGCGATACTAAAGATTTGTTTGCACACGAATATAATGTCAGCAAAACAATTTACTCTAATAAATGTTTATCCGTTCACGTGAAGCACAATATTTTTCCGTCTATCGTTGCCTGAGTACAACAATCGTATAACCCACACTATGTAATACAAAAACCGTTTTTCTACTAAATGTAACGTTGCGGATTTTGTGTCAAATCTTAAGACATGTACGAGTAGCTCAATAAACATCGCCAGTGCAACATTCCTACTTTAATTCTTAATAAACATTGTAAGAGGATTTGAAGGAAAAAAATTTCTTCTCCTGTAAAACTTTGTTTTTGTTGGATACAGGGTTGTTGTACTCGTGCGACGCTATGCTAAATCAGTGGTGCTCTCTATCGAAACGGGCTTTGGAAGCGCCTCCAGGTGTCGTTGGGGACATACCATGGATTGAAATTATTAGCTTTGGCTAAGCGTATGAACAAGGCTTTAGTAATGCCATAAACCCAGTCGACATTACTCTAGGCTACGCTGCCGATGACCCTGGCTTAAATCCAAAAGGGATGTTTTTGAACTTGGGTTGTTCTGGGAATTTTCATAGCTCCCTGTCTTCTAACGGAAAATAGACGTTAAATTTGGAGGTCCAGCCTCTAAAATGTGCTTATGGCATTGAAGGCGACGTCAAACCCATAGCGTTTTCGAGTTGAATGGCGGCATTTTCTGTTTGTAAGATGTTTTTAATTCTCCAAAAGTTCTCTTGTGGTTGGTTCTGGGGTGTGTGGGTGTGGTTTGCTCCTTCGTTCTTATTAAACATCTATTTTCCTTATATCTCTCCTTCTCAAGTAACACATCTAATCTCCGGCACCTATATGGTCTAAAGGTGCTTCATGTATCGTAAAACGTGTAATAAAACAAATAAAAAGTTCCCTTAGGAACATTGCAGACGGACGAACCTGTGGATAGGTACTCATTAACTCTTACCATACGGAGTGCCAGTGCAGCCTGCTTATGGCATCACTCGGTTGTTTACAGTCATAATTTTTAAAAACCTACCAAAACTTAGCATATTATTATATTCACCTTATCTATAATTAAATTGTGTGTTTACTGCCTGGGCCATTCCCTTTTTCTCGGTTCGATGTTTGTTTTATGCAAACAGATTAAATAGGAGTGGGGTTATTATGTCGTTTGCGATGCTGAGAACGAACTTACTCGTAGATGACAAAACTGGCTGCGCACAAAGGAGGAACAGCCTTCCGTATACGAAGAGTTAAGTGACAACGGCCTTGTCATGTTCCCACTGTGGAAAGAAAATTGATTGCCAGGGCTCTCGTTGCCGCGGGGGAAGTGGCCAGAAATTGTTTGATAATTATCGCACTAGCCGCTGGGCAGTCGCCAACTGCAGTTGGAAGAGGGTAGAGTATCACATGACCCTCTTTACCCGACTGTTAGTAATTAGATGAGTGGGGGGAAACGGCGATACTGTTTGGCAATTAATGTGAGAGACTAATGATAATGACTATAGTATAACTTCGACATTGATTGATTTTGGTAGCGGGTATCTATGTGCTGACACTCGTACGTGCATGCGTGTGTGCGTGTGCATATTACTGTGTGTGTATGTGTGTGTGTGGGGGGGGGATGCGCGCGTGTGCGTGTTGGTGTGTGTGTGTGTGTGTGTGTGTGTGTGTGTGTGTGTGTGTGTGTGTGTGTGTGTGTGTGTGTGTGTGTGTCTTCATGGCAGAAAGAGAAAGATATATTGAAAGTGGGAGAGAATAAAAGGGAGACAGCGAGAGAGAGGGAGAGAAATTAAAATCACTTTTTCGCATGACGTCATCGTGACCCAAATGTGACTCCTCAGAGAGCGGAGATTCCGGATGCACTTTCTAAGTCAGGTAAGTTCTGAATGGAGATACTGTATATTATGTAAACATTATTTTTACGCAATGATTATGATATCCAGGATCGTAACGGCTAAGAAGGAGGGTACATTTTTAAAAAAACTGGGGGAAAGAGACGGGGTTTGAGAACAGGCAGGAGGTGGGGGGTGTAGACTTTGAAAGTTGTTATACGTGATTAACATTCTCGGATAAATCTGACTGTCTCTGTCAGCACTTGACTTGACCTATTTTTGCCCATTTTCTCAACCCTCTAGATTCCCATGGCCAATGGACGTAGTTAGCTTCCCACCAGACTGACTGCGCCGTTAGCCCACTTGATATCGTGCTGGCCGGGGGTATGAATGACCCTGGTTCAAATCTCAAAGGGACGTGATTTAAATTGATTGAGGCGTTTTTAAGGCTTATTGTCTATTTGTCTCTCTGTAGTATCGGAGATTGAGTTAAAATTCCAATGAACTGTTTTTAAATATAATCTTACAATCTTTAAAGGGGCGTTAAAATCTGTTGCCATACCATACTATACCATAGCATACCATACCATACTATGCCATACCATGCCGTACCATACCATACAATACCACACCATACTGTACCATAACGTTACTAAAAGATACAACACGATAGAAAAAGGGGTTAAAAGGTTAGAATTCGCAAAGAAAAAAAAATCCAACTGAAAAGAACCACGAACCGCCGATATCCTGGCGCGATGCCAGTTCCGGGGAGAAAATGGATCGAAGTTTTGGGTCGTTTCTCTTCTCTGTCAATCTGTTTTCTCACTCAGTTGTGTTGTGTTCCACGGCTCAGACTATTTGGTGCTGCGTTGAGTTGTCTGTTTGGTTGTTTGTTTGCTGTGTGTCGTTGTTTTATGCTGTTTTTTGTTTTTGTTGTTGTTGCTATTGTTGTTGTTGTTGTTGTTGTTGTTGTTGTTGTTGTTTTGTTTGTTTTTGAAGGGGGAGGGGGTTGGGTGTGCGTTTTTTCGTACGTTGTCATCCAGAGCAATATCTACTTAACTATCTATCTATCTATCTATCTATCTATCTATCCATCTATCTATCTATCTATCTATCGATGTATCTATCTATCTATCTATCTATCTATCTATCTATCGATTTATCTATCTATCTATCTATCTATCTATCTATCTATCTATCTATCTATCTATCTAT
>NW_004797717.1:281544-283527 GCF_000002075.1 Aplysia californica | reverse complement strand
TCTATCTATCTATCTATCTATCTATTCTATCTATCTATCTATCTATCTATCTATCTATCTATCTTCGTATAAAAAGTTGTTACCTTTGAGGTACAACTATCATGCTATCTTCTAAAGTTACAATATTTCTTTCTCTTTTTTTCTTAACTTTAATACCTCCACTTCTGGTACGATTCGATCCCGACTTCTGAGGGTATATAGGATACTCTCAGAGAGTTTACAGTAATATTACTGTAAACCCTCTCTGATACCCTCCCTGAGCCTGACATTATGAACTCAGATCCAGAAAACTTCGTAGTTATTTGGATCACTTTTTTTTTTTTGTCTGTCAAAAGCGTTGTCGGCCACAAGTTATGGTACACTCTAGATTGGAATCAATTACTAAAATCCTTGACATTACTATGTCCCAATATTCTTTAATTGGCGTGGTATTTTTTAAAAAAGTTGACCACCCAGAATCATGGACCAGTAACGTAAGAAAAAATAAGATCTTGGCTTTATTGTCCGAAATGGCACGTCGTTTTGATGATGCAATTTTTTAATGGCATAACATGGCTATATAATAATATCATATGGCATGGAATTGAAGGTTCAATCTTTAACTTGAACTGGTGCTATTTGTACTGGATGTATGTGTCTTAGCTGCAAGACTTCTAGCGGTAGATGATATGAATGGCAATCTGTATTTTTCTGTGTTGCAGTTTTGTGAGAGGTCTATTACTTCTTTTGCTCAGTTTGATGTGAATGTTTAGTGGGTGTGCCAGGTCTTCTTGAATGCTTTTAATTTTTTCAAGCTTCAGTAGGAGGAGGAGTGATTCCAGAAGTGGTGATTCTTTCTGTGTGATTTGTTAACGCTTTCTTGATTATTTTGTTAATTTAGTTCCTTTTTGTCCAGTTGCCCAATGTTCCCTCCCCATGCAGATAATATGCAGATCGTCATAACAGTCTCAAGTTTATTTGTTATAAGTTGTGACTTATTAAACGTAGATTTGAAAACGTTGTCTTGAAACTTTTTGTGAGTTGTTTTGATGTTCTTTTGAATGGCAGAAGTCAACATTGAAGGAATAATTCTAAATTTCGCCCTAAAATATTGATGTACCGAAAAAAAGAAAGCGTGTGCTTTTGATGATGTCATTTAAGTTCAAAGATTGAATATTCTTCCAAGTCCACTCTTTTTTCTTTTTTTTTTTTTGCTTCCACAGCCATCAGTAAGAAATAAAAAGTGTTTGGCTTATCCTGTTTGAATAAAACGATTGAGTTTGATTTGTTTGAGTTAGCTCTTTCTATTTGCTCCAACTGAATAACAGTTACAAAATCAAGTATTGACCAACCGTCAAAAAAGTGAATAAGTCCAAAGTGGTCACAAAGAAACCTCTTGCTCCCAAAGCATGACAACTATTCTAATCTTACGATGTTCCCTTGCAGTATGTGCCTTCAAAACCCAGGACTTTCAGCTGTAAGTAGTAACAAAATGGTTGCAAGATTTGTAACGCAAAAAAAATTAAACGTCATTTTCTCAAACTTACTTTTTGGACTTATTCACCTATGGCAAGCAGCCATCGAGGCGTTAAAATCCATACAACGCCACGCCACAATCCACGTTAAGGAGCACGGAATGCTCGACAAACCTGTCAAGTGCCAAGGACTCGGGGGCACGCCCTAGGCTTTGGTGAACTGTGAGGGCCATCTCGTTCCATTAACTGAGTCGGTAATAAGACAAAACGCTCAATTATCTGCCCACATCGATTTCGCTGGAGTAAAGCATGGACAGAATGCCAGCTGACTGGACAGGATGACCTAGATGGATACTTCTCTAGCTAATCGTCGGTGATAGTAAAAGTTTTAATTTCGGTATAAAAATTCTGAACATAATAATAAAATAATGGAAGTCGAAGTTCGCTGTTGTTTTAAAGCGCGTAGAGCATGCTATAAGCTTATATATATGCAGTCATTAATAGCATTTTATTGTTAAAAATGTGGATG
>NW_004797717.1:278570-279716 GCF_000002075.1 Aplysia californica | reverse complement strand
TCTCGGAGGGCCCGTGTGTAAGTTGAGCACGATAAAGATCCCTTGATGGTCTAATATCGATAAGAGTAGGCTTCGGCCGCCACCCGGGCAAAATTCAAAAATGTCCTACCAACTAAAAGTATTAGGTGTGTCCCACGCGCTCATATGGCCTTATGCAGTTGCGAGCGCCGTAAAACACTTACTAAAAGAAATATAAATAAAAAAGATCCTCGAAGCTGCCATGTAGTTATGTAGTTTTCTCTCCACTAGTATAGCATATTATTGCTCTTGGAGTTGTGAAGCGAATACAATGCTGAAGAACAGCGTCTGTGGTGTAGCGGTAAGGCGATCCGCTGTCGCACGCACGAGACCCGAGTTCGATTCAGGAGTAAGGACAATTGTTACTATTGGCTGTGGAGTTTTGCCTCTGCCATATTGATGAAAATAGAGGTCGGACGATCATGATAAACTCGACTGTCAACGGGGGTCTGATGTGAACACAGTGCGGTAATGCAGAAGCGTGTCTGTATTGTACATTTTTCTCGTCAGCTGTTTTCGGTCATCCGTCGACATTTCTGACGTGAGCACGCTATATAAAACGTAGCTTGCATTTAGTAAATACGAAGAGAATAGAGGCCTAAAGGGTGAAAAATTCCATAGTATTAGTTGAAGAAATAACAGGAAGTTAACCATAATCTATAAATGAAACTTAGATACCTTGTGCGGTAATTTTAAAGCAGATGGTGTTGACCACGGTAGCAACAACGATAATACAAAAGAGTATTTTTTTAAATACTTGCTTCATTTATAATTCTAGAGTAAACTGTACCAGCAAGACGTCAACCAGAATGTAGGCCTATAAATGAAAAGCTTTTCAAATAACCCACATTGACGAATGTTTCGTAATAAAACTCAGCCAAGGTCATATACGTACTTAAAAGCAATAACGAAAAAAAAAAAAAGCCCGACCGAACCCCCCACCCCCCACTTTTTCCAAAACAAAAACCTCCAACCGATTTCAACAACAGGACAAAATTGTACAATCAACAACAAAATGTGATTAATTTCAGTATGAAATAGTTGACCACGAAAGTGACAAAAACAATATAAGAAGAAGAAACAGCAACAACGCAAAGACAAATATAACAGTAAATAACCACAATACAT
>NW_004797717.1:274023-276207 GCF_000002075.1 Aplysia californica | reverse complement strand
TCAAGATAGATAGATAGATAGATAGATAGATAGATAGATAGATAGATAGATAGATAGATAGATAGATAGATAGATAGATAGATGCCATCATACAGTAATTAGTTGGCTGCTCCCAACCGTGAGAGTTTTAGCCGTTTGTTAAGAAAGGGAGACAAAAAAGTGTGTGTGTGTGGGGGGGTATGGTGAATGTGTATTTGCACATAATACTCAGGGTATCATAAAGTAGATCTTTGAGATGCTGTGTGCAAGAGAGAGAGAGAGAGAGAGAGAGAGAGAGAGAGAGAGAGAGAGAGAGAGAGAGCAGCAACAAAAACGTAAAAGAAGCGCAAACAAACCAAAACAGCCAGATCTTTCCACTTTCCAACAAAACTATAACAACAGATCTCGGTGGAACGAAACAAAAAAAAACCTAGGACAAGGAGTGCTTCGCTCGACTCCCCCAAGGCAACCCAACGGGAGCCAGAATGTCATGGAATTTGATAGGTCGTTGTCCATTGATCAGGCTACCCTGTTGGCCCACCATCTGACAATGGATCTTCTCTACTCGCCTAGCCAAGATGTCATATCAATAGCTCTAGCACTACTGTAATTTTCTCGCCAGACCAACGCAGGGAATTATACACGTGAAGAAAGATGCTGTAGTAGGCTGGTTTTGTGCTAGCGTCCAGAGTGGTTTCCGGGGAGGAGTCCATGAGCCTGTAGAGAGGGCCATCTGACAACCTCTTATTAATTTATTCAGTCTCATCCATCATCTGTCTTGTCTTCTTTGTTATCTTCTTTTACTTGGTCACGTTTCATCACATACATGTAGGTGGAACGGGAAAGGGACTGTCATCTTCTCTATCGTGGGACTGTGGCTAACATTGTTTGGTATAAATTATATTATCTTATTGTGCGTTTTTGAGGAAGGCGAAATCTAAATACAAGGGGATCCAAAAAACACTGAACTACCTATATTGTTACATGTAATATTTTCCTCCACAGTGAAATTTTGAGTTTCAAATGTGTACCAAACATTTGAAAGTCAAAAGGAATTCGTTTGATGTTCATTTTAGATAAATCCACAGAACAGTTTTGATCTACATAGCGCGAAAAAAAACCCAAACCATTTTCAGCTCTGTCCCCATTTTTTTGTAGCATGACGCACTAGATCTAGTACGCAAATCCCAACGACTGAGCCTTATTGCAAACTACAGTAGTTTAACAGGCCGACAGAGGTTTGCAGTTCGTTTTTCTCAAGTTTCCTTTGCTGGCTGAGATCATGGTTAAGATTTGTAAAGAGTAGAGAGCTTTTTACCTTGAACATTTCCTTACCAACAACTCATGTTAAAGTTCCCTTAAGACCTTCTTTGGTGTCAAGGGTGGAAATGGTCCGTCAGTTAGAACCTGTAGAGAATCAGAACTAAAAATTCCCAGACAAAATAACCACTTCAGGTCAAACGCACACCGTTCTCTTCCCTTTGAACGTCGCCAGGGTGCAGAATTCAGTAGGCGCCATGAGACGTCTGTCCGTAGACGATGTCTGCAGCAATGACTTTCCTACATCTCAATGGTCCACCTTCTCAAGGCAGATCTTTATCTACGACTGTACCATTTTCCCGTTCACGAAGCTATCAGAGGATAGCAATGTGTTCATGATTCGTCGATCGTCTTGAAAAGCGTGAACATTTCCTCTTTGACATTTGGTTCCTTGGCTAAGCCCATATTCACCTTTCAGGTTATGTCAACTCCACAAAATATGTTGTTTATTTGGGCAACCTCTCCTCCCCCCTCCTACAATTGTCTCAAGAAACAGCTCCATGCTGTAATGTGTACAGTGTATGTGGCTCTGAATACTCATGGCTGAGTGGATCAGTGTGTTTGGCCGCCACTGAACATTACGAACGACGCGTTTAAAATGTGTCGAGTCCAAAGGAGCACATATTATAAACCATTGGTTCTCGGATTTCCAGAATTAAGAAAAAAATTAAAACTGTAGGAGAAAAGAAATATTATTTCAAGGTTACAGGGATGGAGAGATTAGATTTTTTAAAAGAAAAAGAAAGGAAAAAACAAACCACTCATTTCATGACTTTCTGTACAATATCTTTGAAATTGATGCATTTTGTATTTATAGGTGGTTTTTATAAAAGCCATTTCCATTTTCGAAAATAAGTTTTTTTTCATTATGTCAAACAAATTCCT
>NW_004797717.1:270146-272119 GCF_000002075.1 Aplysia californica | reverse complement strand
AGAGAGAGAGAGAGAGAGAGAGAGAGAGAGGAAATGGGGGTACCCAATATAGGCGTACTGATAGTAGGTTTCTTGTTTCTTAATTTATCGACTTGACGTTGGCCTTTTAGAAAAAAAAGCATGACCCCACAAATCTATGCCGACGCTTATAAAAGTATGTGAGCATGACCCAACAATAACAAACGGAATAGTCAATTTCGTTTCGTTTTCATATTTTCAATTTATGAGCGTCCTTGTTTTGTAAAATTTTTAAAAACATGATGGGAGATACCGGCATGGCGGTCAATTTAGGTACGGATAGATATTTGGGCTTGGGGATTTAGATCTGAGATCTTTCTTGTGTGTCTTTTACGACTGTTAGCTTACTGTAATTATAAGAATATATTTACCATTATGCCCTTGTGTAATCTGCCAAATTTGAGATAGATCTAGATCTATACTGGCTCGCGTACGGTTGTTTTATTTGGGTCAGCAGCATCAGCAGAGAAGAGGAACGAATTCACATGAAATGGATGACAATGGTTCTCTAACCGACTCTATAGTAAGGCCACCTCTATTCTCACCCGGAGTGAGAATAGTGCAGGCGAGTCTTGTGGCTATTCTCACCCGGTGCGCGTTCACCAAATTTTGCGTTCACCCTAAACCACAGAATTCTACACTGTGATAACAGAAAAATTGTAGAATTCTGTGCCGTGAACAAACGTTCCATTACAACTGTAGCCTACTAAAAGTGTACAATTTTGTCTGTGGGCAGTGGAGAGAGAGAAAGAGAGAGAGGAGTAGCGCGAGAATTTCCGGGCAAAACAAAATGGCGACCCGCGTAGTTCGGCTCGATTCGAAAAGTTAAATAGCCGTAGCATCTTTGTAGACAACCAAATTAATTTACTTTTGTGTTTTAATTTTAACATCATTTTTTGGCCACCTCTATTCTCACCCGGGGTGAGAATAGTGCAGGCGGGTCTTGTGGCTATTCTCACCCGGTGCGCGTGTCAACAAATTTTGCGTTCACCCTAAACCACAGAATTCTACACTGTGATAAGAGAAAAATTGTAGAATTCTGTGCTGTGAACAAACGTTCCATTACAACTGTACTTGTAGCCTACTAAAAGCGTACAATTTTGTCTGTGGGCAGGGGAGAGAGAGAGAGAGTGAGAGAGAGAACAAAACAAAATGGCGACCCGCGTAGTTCGGCTCGATTCGAAAAGTTAAATAGCCGTAGCATCGTTGTAGACAACCAAATTAATTTACTTTTGTGTTTTAACATCATTTTTTAACTTTGTTTTGGTCAATTTGGTCGTCCACACCGATAGACAGTATTCAGAAAGAGACAGAGAGAGAGAGAAGAGGGGAGGAGTTGATCTTGCGAGAACTTACGGGCGGGTGAGAATAGCCACTTTCCTATAGACTAGATCTATATAGTAAATCGAAACTGAAACAAACGGAAAGGAAGCTAGGCTACGAAGATTGAAATAGAAAAAGCTTGATGCAAACGTAGTGATGGGTAAACAACACATCTAAAAATCTGTAACATTCTGATTGTTTTGTATTTGGAAGGGCTTTGTCGTTAAATTCTCAACGGGGGGGGGGGTGAAAATATAAACGAGGCTGGCTCTGTTTCTCCGAACATTCGGGAAAATAAACTTGAACTCTATTTCTTCGAACGGGTTTCTGTTCTCGAGATTTGTTGAGGATAAGTGAATGGAGTGGCCCGTGTGTGTGTGTGTAAGGTGTGAACGGATGGAGGTGGGGGGGTGGAGGGATTTTTTTTTTTTGGCCGGCACTATTTCTCCGAACGTTCGGGAAAATAAAGCTAGGCACTATTTCTCCGAACGTTCGGGAAAATAAAGCTAGGCACTATTTCTCCGAACGTTCGGGAAAATAAAGCTGGGCACTATTTCTCCGAACACTCTGAAATCACATCCTTTCCCGCAAATTTCGGATATTATATAGATCTATAATTATAGTATAGGCCT
>NW_004797717.1:224753-270046 GCF_000002075.1 Aplysia californica | reverse complement strand
CCAAAGATTGTTCGTATACAATATGGTTCAAGCGGTCCAAAAAATGTCCGCAGTAAATATTTGTATAAAGAATTGCTACAGTTCCAAGCAGTTTTTCGCTACAGATATGACGAGTTGCCTATGAAGGGTGCTGCTCTTAAACTTAAACGTAATGTGTTGTGTTCACTCGTGGACTGCTAGGCTAGCCGTACTTATTATATGATGGCTAGACTGACAAACAAAAAAAGAATAGGCCTACTGAATTGTAAATAAATTTCTAGTTTGCAGTACCTTAGAAAGTGTATTTGTATTTGAGACTGAACCAGGTGCCTTACTGACAGTGGATGTATTTTAAACCTGAATAATTACTAATGAGACCTGTTTTCTAATGTTAATAGGGCCTAAGATAAGTACGGCTAGACTGGCAGGCTAGCCGTACTTAGGTGCGACTAGACTGCTTGAAGTACGATGGACCTTTCACCCTGGGTGAGACTTGCATGCGTTGGCTATTCTCACGCGGTGTGAAACAAGACCTGTTTTTCCTAATTACGGAAAACTGTCCATCGGTATGGCTGATCAAATTGACAAAGGCAAAGAAAAAATGACATTATAGCTCAGTAAGCTAATTTGATCGTCTACAAAGATGCTATCTCTAGAATCTAGACATCTAGATCTATCATCTAGATGGCTATTTCACTTTTCGAATCGAGCCGAACTACGCGGGTCGATATTTTGTTTTGCCCGGAAGTTCTCGCAAGATCTACTCAGGTCCTCTCTCTCTCTCTTTCTGTCTCTTTCTGAATACTGTCTATCTGTGTGGACGATCAAATTGACAAAAACAAAGATAAAAAATTATGTGAAAACACAAAAGTAAATTAATTTGATCGTCTACAAAGATGCTATCTGTGGCTTTTTCACTTTTTGAATGGAGCGGAACTACGCGGGTCGCCATTTTCTTTTGCCCGGAAGTTCTCACAAGATCTACACCTCTCTCTGTCTCTCTCTGTCTCTTTCTGAATTCTGCAGTAAAACACTTACCCCCCCCCAAAAAAAAGACGTTTAACTGACACCATCTGTTTCGTGTCATTGGCAATTTTTATTCTTCAGAGTTCCCCCTGTGACTATAACTTATTCTGAACTCTCTCTATTTTCTTTTAAGTTGGTTCAATTTTCTCTTAGGTGCCAGGGTGTGGATGCCATTTAGGGAGCTCAATGGCATTGTTGAGACCGCAGTTACCAAGCGCCAACCAGGGGCTGTACATGACCTGGAGATGGCGTTACGCAAGCACAAGCCAGACTTCATTTCTCTTCTTAAGAGACCGGTAAACTTTGCTGTCATTCCCCGAAAACGTAAAGGCCAAAACTTCATTTGTAAGAAGTTTTGGCATGTTGTTTTCAGGTTTCCTGAGATCAGTTTTTTAAAATAAGAAGAACTACCCTTTTGGGATTTTATAAAGAACTGCAACAGTTCAGTACTGTGCTTTAATGTTGATGTGTTTGCTATGTGAAATGAAATGTGATGTTATCAGTTGCAGTCAGTGGCAGAAAAAAAGAATGTACTGCTTTACTACTGTTGTAGTCCATTTTTTCCCCATGCTTTGTGCTTTAAGTAATGAGCATTGACTTTTTATACAAAAGAGTTTTGTAGTATTTAAGTAGATCTGGCTCATGCCAAATACGCGTATAAACTTAGTTAAAAGAGATTTGTGTGCTGTTAATCTGTCAAAGAGATACAGTCGAACCTGCTCTAATACCCGCATGGCGAAGAGCATCACCTGTACAAATCTTCACTTCCCATTTTCTCCCTTGCTTTAAAAACAAATTATAACTCTGTTCGAGACTTCCACCTGCGTAAGACAACCTTTTTTAAAAAATCCTTGACAACGGGTGGCCGTCTTAGACAATTTTGACTTTATATGTACGAAAACATTGATGGTATGTTTTTATTTTATAAGGCGAAAAATACAACGCACAGAGATCTGGTGAAGAAGTCTACAACAGAGGGCATCGTAGTGCAAGGTGAACAGAGAAAACAGACATTCACACAGCAGTTTGTTGCAGAGGCTCTCATTCTTAGTGACGTTTTTGACCTCAATGAGCTGGCGGCTGTGGAATTATTAATGGCAGGTGAGTACTTTACATTGTAATTAATTAATTTTTTTTTTTCATTTAAAAAAGTGTTATAATTTTTCTCAACAGTTGTCAATAAGTTTGGATTTTTTAAAATTCACAATGAAAAAAGTTAAAGTCATATACCTCTGTTTACTTTTAAATTTCAGTCCAGAAAAGTGAGGTTTATTTTTTGTTTAAGGACCCGCAATTTAGGATATTTCTTTTTTTGAAAGATATATTTCTGCCCCTGACAGATGTTCTTTTTGCATTTATGATCAGCGACATATCTTTCCCATGTCCTCTCAAAGTGCAACATTTGTCTCTCAGGTGAGGTACAGTTGCCAAACTATCCAGGCCTGACCAGAGGACTGGTGGCTGTCCTTCTCTTTTACGACGGTCAGCGCAGCCTGGTCAGCGCTCTGCGAGCCCTGGCTCAAGCCAGAGAGGGCCGCACGTGGACAGTCGGGGTGACCCCCGAGATACAGACACTCATAAATGACTTTGTGGATCAACTCCTACAGGGTGGTCTCGTAGGCAGTATACTTGGTATGTCTTTTAGTATCTTGTGTCAATGGCCAATGATAAGCCTTAGATGATTTTGCTATTGTTTTGAGGCAATTTTTATTTTAAGGAAGAATGTACCAAGAGTTGTCTGTTTTTATTTGCTTTTTACCGTAAATTTGTTATGGTGCAATTGTGAAAGGCTCCTTTCTTCATTGCTGAAAATAGTTTTCACTTTTTCACTTGACGCTTTGAATACAGTGTAGTTTGCCTGAGTACATTTAATCTTTTAGAAAGCCGAACAAGTCAGGGTTTTTATATCTTGTGACACTCTTTTGTCCCGGTGCACCCCGCGGTCCCCTCCGCGTTCTTGTGACAAGTGATTAAAATTGCTAATATAAAGGAGTGAATAAAAAGCACTGAAAAAGTCTTGACCTGTGTTTTGGAGAGTCAGCGACATGTGAAGATGTCTTGAAGTGAAGTCTATTAAATCAGCTATATTAGTTGCATAGTTGCATGTGTAAGCTGTTTATATGTGTTTTTCTTGGTCATTGTTCATTTACTGAACAAAACTGATTTCTTCAGATCTGATCAAGTCCATGGTCATTGTCAAGGAAATGGATAAGCTGCAGAAAGACAGGGCCCTTGGGCCCCCAAAGCATAGGAAACAGGTGAGCATGTAAAAAAAGAGGGGGGGGGGGGGTGTTATGAGATGAGGATGCAGACAGTGGGTGCTTGATAAGGGAGCACTCAGTTGCTCCCCTTGCAGGTGAAGGGTTACACTTTTTGTGTTCATTTAGTACTCTTGCGCCACCTTGAAGGGTCCAGTGTCGTGATTTCATGTATCATAGAAATCATTCACCTTCAGAATGAAATGATACAGAAATAGTCAAATATACATGGAATGAATGGTGAAATGGATGTTTGTGTGTAGTGTTTAAAGAGGACTCTGTTTGGGGAAATTAAAAAAGGTTTCTTTCCGTATGTTTGGTTGAAAGAAGAAAAAGACAATTTGTTTTTTTTGGGTTTCAAAAAGTCTTACGGTCTTGTGTTTGCTTCCAACAGGTAACAGATCTGTACACTGAGATCCGGCAGACTTTAGCCGACACTATCTTTTGCCTGGCATGTCAGCGGCCCCTCAACAGGCAAGACACTCTACGTCTCCTGGCCTACCTGAGACAAGAGTCCAGTCTGGGTGGGGATGAGACCTTGGACAAGGTCAACCTCAGTCTTCTGCAGGCCCTCTGGTACTGCTTTGATGTCAGTCTCCTGCAGAAGGAGGACTCCGAAGGTGGGTTTTTGAGGCTCAGTGAGTTGAGCTCTTAACCCTTTGACGGTGTACACACTGGTTATTGGACAATGCTTGAAGATGCACTGTTTTGGGGCACTTACTGAACTTAATTATTCGTACAAATTTTTTCATATTGTCTTTATCTGAAATCAGAAAAAGACCTGCAACAACATGTATGCTATCAAAATACAAATTTGTGTTTCTGAATTGTGTTTGATCATGTGAATGTGCCACAAATAGGCCAGTGGACTGCTGTCGGACATATATGTCTGCTACGTCCTTAAAGAGTGAAAGAAATGTTTTTCAAAAACCATGAAGATAAGTCTTGGTTATTGCCTTAGCTGTTAGCGCCAGTGGCTAAGTGGTCAGTGATAGAACCATGATCAAGAGCTTTTGTCCATTCAATTACTGGCTCTGCAGTAGGCATTGTGTCCTTGGGATAAGGCGTTGTTGTTCCCAGCTCTACCCAGATGTAAGAATGGCAAACGTTTTCAAAGGCATAAGCTATCTTTCAACCAGAGTCCTGTTCATGTGTATATCTTTAAATTATCTTGTGTCACCACTTCAGCTAAGTGCATTGGAATTTTTTACATGGTCGGCATTTTAGGTCCGATGGAACATTACTGTTTTGGCAATAAGGAAAAGTTTTTGAGAAAGGGATTTTATTTATCTCTTTCATTTGATATGTGAGTTTGCGATATCCGTGAGTAAATACTGATCTAAATCTCCCAATATGTGTGTTGTATATGGGGAGCTTTGCTGAATTGAGAAATGTAGTACTTCGTGCGAAAATGTTATTCGAGTACAACATTTAAGTTTCGTGGCGTGGTAATACAGACGAACTTGCTCTAGCGGCCACATGATCAAGACAATCACTTGTACAAATAACCACTTCACTTTTCCTTGTGTCCAGAGGTCCTGTCCCTGTTGCCGGTGCTGAGTGACCAGAACTACATGCAGGAAGTGCACCAGGAGCTGGTGTCCGCACAGACCTGGGGCATCCCTGGACTCAAGGCTGCAGCTCAGTTCGGCTGGGCCATCATGCTCAGACAGATTTCTCAGTTCAATGTTGGCAATGGTGGTATGTGGTATTTTTTTTGGCTAAAACTTTTAACCCTTTGAGCCTGGATGTATTCTCCTGGGTTGCTTTTGACAGACTGCTAGAGTTGCACCACCACGACATGTTGAGGTGCTTGTTTGGTGTTCAGTAGGGTAAAAATTTCTTAAGTATTAAGTTCTTCTTCTTCTTCCTCGTTCTCGAATAAGTATTAAGTATACTCTGTTAACTGTGTTATTTGCTACTTTTGTGTCGACTTTTTACTATGACCATGACAAGATCCCTTGAAAGGTTGTTGGGAAATAATATGCTCTTTATTATTTAAGAGTCAGACCAAGAAAACCCCAGAACTTGGTATGTATTTTGAATATTCAAACAGCACAAAATAAATTATTTTCTCCTTTCAGTTGTGATTTTAGATGGATGCTTATCTGTAAGTTTCACTTCGTGTTTAGAATAAAAACACCCGACTTTTTTTCTATTAGTATGTAGTTTCTGTTGTTCAGCTTTTGCCACCTTTGTTGTTTCAGTTTGCTTCTAACTCTCAACTTTAAACTCACCAGGTGCTGGCAGCAGTGACTGTTGTGAAGACGATGAAAGGCTGATAGACCTTGCCTTGGAGGGAAGTGTCTTCTACTTCCTCAGCAACTCGGTGGTGGCTTGTCAAAACTTCCACACAGAGGTATGTCAGCTTTGTTACAATTCCCTTTGCACTGAAGTGTGTTACATACATACTTAAATTTTACCTCTTCTACTGATGTTACAAGTATTTATTCTGATATGAACAAGGATACGAAAACATTCATTAGGGGGGGGGGGGGGCGCACTGGATTGTTGAAAAGCCATTATTAATTTTTTTACCATAATTTAAATTGATTCTTTGTCATGTCAGCACATATGTCACATTGTTGAAGTAACATAACACAATATTTCTTTGCTCAACAGGAATTTTATCTACGTCGCTTACATGGATTGATTTCAGACTTCATTTACCAGATGCCCTTGAAGGTGAATGTTATTTACAGTACCATAATATGTATACTAAGTTTCAGTTTGTGCAAGTAATCATGGTAATGTGCTGTCAGACTGATAGTGGATGACAGTTTTTGTATCTGAAGAATCAGGATCAGTATTGCAGTACAGTGGCGGACAGCCTTTTTAAACTGGAACATTATCTTTTCTTTTTTAAAATAAGACTGAAGTAATGTTTCAAGGTTATTCAAGGCTGTTCGTTTTTGTTAAGCTTTACTTTCTTAATGCCCCCTCTTTCTATGGCTGTGGGAGTGTGTTTGAAAAAAATGTTCATCTACACTATTGATGTATGTTGATACAAGTAACTTTAAATCTCAACCTCCCTGTTATGGAACAGATTTCCTCACAGTTGATTTTGAAGGTACCACTTGAGGGTCCTACAAGTTTACTTCCTCTCTATTGTTTCTGCCCTGCACGCTCGTATGACCTTATTATGCAATTATGAGCACTGTAAAACTCTAACCAAAGCTAAAACATTGTTTCTGTTTGTCTTTGTCTGCCATGTGTAAAGTGATCGTTTGTTGTGTCAATGTAATTTACTTTACTTGAACTGAACAGACTTCTTAATGGGGATTACCAATGTTTTTCTAAAGAAAAAACTCCCAATAGTTTCTTTCCTTTAATGTCTTGTCATATGGTGAGTGTCTTGCATCAATTTTGGCATGTTTCCTTTTTATCTTAGACGAAAGAGCTGAGGAATAGAGGAGACGAAATGAGCCGCATCATCCTAGCTCACCAAGCCGAAGGACTAGAGCCGCCAGTACAGAGGGGGGATCTTCACGAGTTTATGACCTTTGTGTGTATTGCTTCATTTACATTTTTTATCTTTATTTTCTTTCACAGTTTTATTAGGCTGGTGCGATGTAGTACTAGTGTAATGAAAAGGTTTGATGTGTAAAAATTGTTTTTACTTAATGTTGCTGTGCGTTTCTTAGAATACAGTCTCTCATAACTAATGCACAGGAATAGTGTAGATTTGATTAGAGATGGGCCGAGTTGTTGCCTTCTTTGTATGCTGGTATGTAAAGAACAGGGGGAGCTACAAGTTGTTTTTTATGTTTGATTTTTATTCTCAAGCAGTCCAGCTAGCCTGCTTAGTCCCAAATCAGTTCCAGTCCCTAAGATAAGATTCATATGATGGCTTTGGAACCTGACTGCCTTTGGTTCCAATGTCAGACAAGGCTCTATGGTATCTCAGATGTAAAAAATGTACCACCCCTTAATCCAGGGCTGCCAACCATTCCAATTTTGTCGTAATCTTTACGATTTTTTAGCCTCACTACGAAATTCCGATCATAAAGCGATTTATTACGTTTTTTACAGTCAGCAGAATTTTGGCTATAAGAAAATATTTTTGGCTCTATTTTTATTTTACAAGTCTTAGTGCAGACCTGTAAATCGTCTGCCATAGTCGGAAAACAGCCAATCTCTATATCAAACCCCCCCCCCCCCCCCCTTTAAAAAAGGAACAGCTGGCCAACTTGGCTCGAGTTAGCTTTGTCCACAATAACAACGTACACAAATAGAAGCATAGAAGCATCGCTGCCACGCTGCTGAAACCCGATCAGTCTAAAAATAGATTTTATCGATCTATTTTTCCGTAATTAAGACATTTTTGTTCGTTGTCATATAGTAATTTGAAAATGAGAGCACTATTACTAATTTTTATGGGAAATGACTAATTTTCTTCTTGGTCATTACTAAAAACCATGGAGATAGGTTGGCAGCCCTGTTAATCCCATTTCAGTTCCGCTAGTTCCAATCCCTACGAGGTAATTGGGCTCTCTTGCAATGTTTTAGAAACTCTCTCTGTGAGCTAATAAAAGCAAGTGCAGGCTTGCCAATTGCCCTGAATTTCCAGGACTATCCTAAGTTCACATTTTAACCTTCACCACTGTGACGAGGCAAATTTTACCCCATACGCTATGCCCAAACCAGTCCCACTTGATGTAATTTTGTTCACTGTTACACATTCTGGAGTTGCACCGTTTTGTGTCCCTGATTGGATTTAGAAAAGGTCGGTAAGCCTGTAAGTGAAATATCTGTGACCATCGAGTTGAAATAAGTAAAAGGAAACTAATTAATTCAAAGATCAAAACAATGAGGCCTGTTCCCATGAGTAATATATTTCAGAAGTTGCTCATCTTGTGTGTGTCTTTTCAGATTGGAGATTTGTACATCAAGGATCCCCTCAAGCTGCAGCTGGCCCTTGAGTATTGGTGTCCCCCTGAGGCAACGCCAGGTGCTGCAGATACGAGTGCTGTCTTCAGGCCTGACCCAAAGCAGGTAATGTGTTGGTGAATAGTCATGAGAATTAGAAAATGGTAAATACAAAGTTGAAGCACATTTTACCCGGTCGAATGCTCAATGCTCCTCACGGCAAAAAAATACAAAAGGACCTATTATACATGTTACATATGGAGGCTTTGTGATATAATTGGTTTTCTCCAATATTTCGTAATTTATGCTTTTTTCCCTCTTGATCATAAGCTTTGTTCCCTTTTGATCACTAACAGGTTCTGTCTTTTACCGCTACAATTTTTTTTTCCATGAAACATGCTGGATCCAATGACTTTATACTGTTTCGATTCAGTTTTTGTTTTGTTTGTTTACTTGCCAACAGTGAAAGCTGCGCGTTTTATAGATCTTATAATTGCGCGGCAATCTCAAGATAAAGCTGCTCGTTTTAACGATATGATTATTGCATTAATATGTTATATTTTTTAAATAATAAAAACAAAAATTCACTTCCATCTTTATCATTTTATTCACATCAAAGAGCATTCACCTATATTTTCAAAAGTGTAAAAATATGAAAATTAAAATTAACATGTGAAACTTAAGAGGTCACAAGAATGATACAATTATACAATCCTTAAAACGCGCAGCGATTGCGCTGATCGATAATTAGCGCGGAACACACATACTTTCATCTTGCTCTCGCTACTGCTTCTCGATGAAGCATGTTTTGACATCATTGTTATATTATTATGTAATTGTTCAGTGGTCCAATGAGTTTTTTACCACTGATTTTTGTGGGTCAAATAAAGAAATCTGTCCATTTAAATGTTAGGATCTCGTATGTTCTTATGTATGCAGTAAAGTACATATATTTTTTTAACAATTGTGTTTCTGCAATGTTAATTTTCTTTCCTTTTTTTCTGTGAGCTTTAGAAATTGTGTAACGATTAGATAGTAGAGACTTTGATATGTGGTACTTCTAATTATAATTCTAGTTTACTTTTAGATTTAGAAAAGAGAAGCACTTGAACATGATAACCGTCATTTAATACAAGGAAAGAATTACCATAGACTTTCAGAAACAATGAAGGGAAATAAAGTAGCTAGGATTTGCCTCAGGTGGTTCCACAAATAAGGATTATAATAATAATAATACATGGCATTTATATAGAGCATTTCCATGTGCTTTACAAGATAAATTAAAATGACTTAAAAAATAGAGTAATTCATTGTGGCTGACAGGTGCTCTGTGTTGCCTGTTCCGTCTTTTCAGTGTTGCTTTTGTCATAATGTGCTGTTCGTGAAATGTGGGGAAATTCGGATATTTCAGTTCGTTTCGTGTAAGGCTATGATGCAGATGACCTTGTTTGAATCCTCAAAGGGGAGTTCTAGGGTCATTTGGGGAGTATCCAAGGTTCTCCACCTTTGTGGCTTAGTCCTACCACAGATGGAGGATGAATTCAGAGGTCCTGTTTTTAACTAACCTTACACAGTTAAAAGTGGTGTAGAATTCATACAGTGCTACACTTTATCTTGCAAAGTGGGATTGTTATTGTACTGATTTGTTGTTAAACTGCTTGACCTGATCTGCAACACTTTTATCTCACTTTTTCAGATCGCCCTGTTCAAATTTGTGCGTGTTGCTGGAGACCTTCTGCCTGCTCCTTTGTTTCTGCCATACCTCCACATGCTGACAGGTCTGGCCACAGGGCCCCAGTGTGCTCACCATTGCTTCAGTCTCCTCCGGGTCAATGGTAAGTGTTGGTGATTGGCGGGTGCTCTGATGTGGTTTTCTCCTTCTTTCCTGTCAAAGATCTATCGTCCTGATCTTTTCTTCTTTTTTGTGTTTGTTATTCTCTTGTAACACCTCTGGTCTTCGGCACTTATATGACCTTATTGTGTTGCAAGTGTCATAAAACTCTTAAATATAAAAGGGAAAAAGAAAAAAAAAAGGTAAGTGTTGTTGGATGACTCTATTACTTTTGTCTTAGGTGCGTGTTGTTGATGATGAGAGTTTTGGTTTGGTCTGTCCTTCCTGTTTGTCAGAGTGACTTGTCAAAACTTGTTTTGGTTTCTTTACCGATGTTGGTGTTGTAGCGGATAGGTGCTTTTCTGTTGATTCCCATGTGTGGGGAATTTTGATAGAGTTTCTTGGTATTTCTGCTGGGATGTTGCATCCCTCTCAGCATGGATTGGGCCTGACAGGCAGGGTTGAAGCCTGCCTCATAAATGGTCTAAACACGTACTTAAAAATAACCAAACTGGTTTCGAAAGGAAAAAATTACTGTTATAGTGCGGGTAGTTTTAGAGCACCCATGTAACTGCTATTTCTTTCCTCTCCCATTGTTTTTGGTGTCTGGCAATCTTGTTTTTGCCCAGCATTAAATGACCTTTATTGTATGAATGTACTTCTTATTAGTGACCCGATAAATGAACTGCTATCATCCTATGGTTTTGCAGAGATGGTTGGGTGGTGTGGTTTGCATCTTGTACTTCTTTTTATGTCTTTATGCGGTCTGTAGCATCTTTGTTGTAATGGTAAAGCTCATCACCGTTACACTCAGAAAATGAGAATTATGTTTCTGCAAATCATAGGAGGTACAATATTGAGCATTTCCATCTCTCTGCCAGAATGCTGTATCCCATAAAACCATGCTGGGACCTGACGAATTGACCTGCATTCTGAATGGTTCACATTGTTTTCATGGGGGCTAATCATTTACTATATTGAGTCTTATTTAGTCCCTGGCAAAATATGATTACGGTACTTGCTTGCTACTACCGAACAATAATTTCTTTACTCTAAATGTCTGTGTACAATATGGCTGCTATCGTTTCTGTGTTTCTTATTTCTCCTCTTTTTTTTGCGTGTGTTTGTCACTCTCTTGTAACTCCTCTAATCTTCAGTACTTATATGACCTAATTGCATTCCAAGTCCCGTAAAACTCTTATTAGTAAAACAAATAAAATGAAACAAGTGCAGTACACAAGTCAGTGAATAATACAATAGATAACAGTACAATACATAGATTGTATTACAATAGATAATATTTTACACCCTACAATTAACAGGTGGACAGGCGAACCCTGTGTCGTGGGACCACATCTTCCACTCCATCCACCAGTACTACAGCAGCCTGAGGCAGGAGGCCTACAGCGTCTCCGACACTCAGGCCGTGCCCTACAGAGCCAGCGCCGTGCGCAGCATGACCCCACAGGAGCTGGAAGCTGTCTGCTCGGTGCTCAAACTGACCCGACACATTGCTGTCTTGGTGAGATGATAAGATAATAAATAATGCAACAATTTATTTATCTCCGTAAAGTGAAATATGTTGCGACGTGGTAAATATGTATATAATAAAGTTGGGGGGGGGAGGTGGGGGGGAGATAACACTTTTCACTTTTTTGTCATTGTGAAACTAAATTTGTAGATTTTGCTATTTCTTTTACATTTTTTATATGTATGTTACTACATTTTTTTTTCTTTTTAAGTCCATTAAATTTCAGGAATTATGTTATGTATTGATGGCGTTACTTACAAGTAATTTACTCTACCGTTTTTTCCATGTGCCGCAGAATGAGACGTGTCGCTCGGCCTTCTGTGAGAACCAGCAGTGGTCAGTGGTCATGGTGCTGTTTGGCCTGTTGGGCTGCAGTGTGACTGTCCAGATGAAGGGGGAGCTAATGCGGACGTTGGCGGCTATTTCACAGACCCCGGTCTTTGCTGCTACCATCTGGCAGACTTTGGAGGCTTCTCAGGTCAGTTTGTGATGGCAGAAGCTGACTTCTTTTTTTAGCCGAGAAGTTCTTGCTTTTATATTTAGTTTTTCTTTTCTTACGGTTTTGCTTAATGGGCTAGTTGATAGTCAAGACGAAAGTCACAAAAACAAGTTATGATTCTCCGCATTTTTTTTCTTTTTCTTCTGTTAAACGCCATATTTGTTGTGTCTATTTAAATGTCTCTTTGTTTGCAAATGCAACTGCGTAAATTTTCAGGTATTTGAACAAATCCCAGTGTCATCCCAACTATACTTTTTACTGACAATAATTCTCTTTTGCTCTGTGGTCCGGTAGATTCTGCCCACCACTGTGGCGTCCGGTGAGCAGCCCGGAGGGTTCCGTGTGGAGCTGGAGGAGGTGGAGAGCCGTAACGAAGAGTACCCTCTGACCCGTGGCTTCCTTGAGCTCATGGGCTCTCTCACCCTGTTCCCCGTTCCCATGGGCCTAGGGGCCGGCACTCGGTCCCCAGGGTTCGATCCGTACCTGGATTTCATTCTCAACTCCATCCTGCTCAAGTACAACACAAGAGCTTACAAATCAGCCGAAGAAAAGGTTAGTAACACTTTTCCTGATGGGTAATCGAGAACTGATGATCTTAGGTCTACATGTTTTATATAAGTGTATTTCTCTTTTGGAACTGTTTCCTAGCAAAACCAGTGTGAGGGCTTTATGGACAAATCTGCCTCATGCACAGAACACAGTTTCTTGTTGTTAGTGATCTAGTAGCATCTGAGCGTTAACTCTTCTGCATGATGCCATTCTGTAATAGCTTCTTGAGAAGTAGAGGCAGTTAGATGTGTGGGGTAGCTTGGGAAGAAAGCATTCCCTCAAATCGGTTAGTTTTCCACAGAAGAACAGATGATGTTCCACTGTTTTTGAGACGTAGTCACATAGTAGGCAGACTGCTTTACTCCAATTTGGTTGAGATGTTGATTGAGGGACACATGTGTTCTAAGTTGGAAGATTATGGATTGATCTCCCCTCCTCAACTCATTGATTGGATCTTTGACCAGTGGTTTATTCATGTGGCCATACATCATCCTCCCTGTCGTACCTTTGGAAAACAGTTTCAATAGGGCAGGACCACTGACGGGAGGGGGGTAAAATGAATACGAAGTAAAAACATGCACTATTTCGCAACATTGCCAAAAATATGCCATCTGAAAGCACTCTTTTAAAGCTAAAAGACATAAGTGTCCATCAGAATAATAGACACATCTAGAGAGTGATCCTGACCAGCAGTTGAAACTTAAGGACCATAAATTATAAGACCCTAAAAATTCTCTAACTTTTTTTCCTAGCAGGCTGTGCTGGGGTCTTGGAAAAAAGTTACTTGTACGATCCCTATGGGGAAGGGGTTCAGTCAGTTTTTTATTTTACAAAGCTTTTTATTTCTGAAACTTAACTCTTTTCGAACCACACATCGCATATTGCACCACTGATCTGTGCACAATAGGTTAAGTGATAACATAATTGTCACGTGTAAAAAGAGTTAACTTCTTTTTGCATGTTTGAGTATTGGCTTTATTTCATAAATAGCCATAGTGTGTCAATGTAGTGCCTTATTTTACTCAAAACGAAACAAAATCAATTTTTTCCAGTGGCAGCTTGTGTGTGGCAGCCTGGAGGTGCTGGTCAAGTTGCTGACGGACTATGAGCTCCAGAGCCAAGACCTGCAGCAGGACACAGTGGACGTCCCGGGCCTTGGGATAGTACCGGCCAGCAAACAGCCAGGCTTCACCGTGCTCTGCCTGCTGCTCAGCGACTCCAAGCTGTTCAAGACTGTAAGCTCCTCCTTCTGGCTGTTGTGTTCCTCTCTTTGCTTTTGGGCTTGCTTTTATTTATCAGAGATTGTGAACTACTAGATGGTTCACTCCTTTTTGTCCCTCTTTCCCGCAAATTTATTTATTTGAGAAATTGAAAGTCATGAAAATGTGGTGGCGACGTCTATATAATTGTACGCTTGACACTATTTTTAGAGAGGGGCGTATCTTGTATGTAAAGATTAGAGGCAGCGATTGTTTTAAAAGACCTATTTACGGGGAGGAGTGACCCTTGATTTTGCAGATTTTGGGTCAGGCTATGCACATTTTATGTTGGCTGATTTTTTAAGATCTACCAGTTTTTTGTCTAAAAATAGCATGGATACAATTGAAAAAGACTTTTTTCTCCTGGAAAATTGCCTTTAAAAACATGAGGATGGATTCATTTACTCAATTTTCACAATTATTGTCTGTGTTCGCAAAATGCAATTTTTGTGCAGTTTTTTCCCTGCTCCTTCCTTAGTTTTCATCCTTTTGACATGAAACTTTCAGGAAGCATAGTTGGCAAGGCTGCCATCAATGTAACAGAGAGATATTTGCTAACAAAATCATACTTTTCCATTGGCAAGCGATTACACAATCTAAATATAGAAAAGGGTTTTGTTATACTTTAGGAAAATTTTCATATATTTTTTTCTTTTTCACTTATTGAAAAAAACTTGCTGTAACTTTGATAGGGTCTGGTTCAGGTATACTCTCACCAAATTTGGTCGGTAAATAAGAAAGCCTTAGGGATTCAAAATTCATTTTTTATTTTCAAGATGGCGGCCGTTTCCACAGCAACAGCTATAGCTATGCCAAAATAAAATTGGGTATCAAGAGATTTTACTATGTCTAACTTATATGTGTACTTAGATTTGATCTCGGGCAACAAACTTAGAAAATGGTCCTCAAGGGTAGCTCCTCCCATTAAGAAACGAAACAAAACTTTTTAGTGCAAGTGACAACATCCACTTAAATATGCATTGATATTTGAGGATGCTATTTATTTATAGATATTGAATTATATGTTAAGAGTTTCATTTTAATGGGAGATGAATGGAGCTGCTGATAAAATATGTTTAACAAAACATTTTCATTTTCTGAAACAACTTTTGTCTATTTTTTGTTTGGATGATACCAATGCTTTTCTTTCCTTCTGTTGTCTTTTGTCTTGCTTTTTTTCTTACGCCAAATAGCCTTTCTCATTTCAGTGGGGTTTTCTCCACTTTTGCTTAAAAGTTTATGAGCCAGTACTGTACTTTGTTTATTGTTATACAGTATACGCAATAACTGCTGTCTGACACTCCTTTTTTGTGACCTCAAGTGTTTCTTGCATTAGAGTTTCTGCTTTCCTAAAGAGTGTTGTATCTTACAGGTCCAAATGATCCTGGAGGAGGCAGTGGCCATGTTTGAGCAGTTTGCCCCTTTCCCTGGTAAGTGCTGAACAGTGAGATCTCCAACTGGTCCCAGTGCTTCGCTATCTAAACTCAGTTGGGGGGGGGGGGGTTGTTTGTTTGGTTGGGTGGTTTTTTGGGGGGTGGGGGGGCAGGTGAGGGCTTATTGGTGACTGTCTTTCTCTTCATATTGGGGATTGTTTTGTATTCCTTCTCTTCTTATTGATGATTGATTTATTTTTTTGTTTTTATTGGGTATAGTTCGTTTTCTTTCTCTTCGTATTGGGGATAGTTTATTTTTTAGATGTTTGATGTGGGTGGTTGGCGGGTTCTCTGGTGTGGTTTGCTCCTTCTTTCCTATCAAACACCTATCGTCCTTATCTCCCCACCTCCTTTTTGTGTTTGTTACTTCCTTGTAACTCGTCTAATCTTCGGCACTTAAATCACCTTATTGTGTTGCAAGTGCCGTAAAACTCTTACAAAAAAAAAAGAAGATGTTTGAGGGTATATTTAATGGATGGTTGCGAACATCCAGTAGGTAGTCTGCTCCTTCGTTTTTAAATGTAATTTTTGTCCTACTTAACTTACTCGCTGATGAAATGCGTCCTTTAGTTTGCTAACCAGTTGATTAGCACTACCAGATCATGCAGATTTCTCTCCATACATATATAAATTGTAAAGCGCATATAGCTTATTGTTGAGTGGGAATGATATGCACTATACAAATGCTATTTATTATTATTATTATTATAATTATTATTGTTTTATGTCTTACCCTAGTGCAGGTGTTTTCAAATTCTTCTACTACTTTTCAGGGTTCCAAGTGGACACTATATGTATTACAGTTTATAATTACCCTGTGACTCTAATCTTCGGCACTTATATGACCTGTTTGTCTTGTAAATGCAGTAAAGGTAAAAGTACAAACTGCTCGACTAGTGATGCCACTATTGTCTCTTTTTTTTTTTCAGGAGACAGTTATCTTGAGCGAGCGGCCTTGCTATGTCTGCAGCTTTTGGAGGGGGCCACTGACCGCCAGGGTGCCTTAGAGACCCGGGTGAGGGAAACGGCCTCACCCCTCATGATCTCAGGCCTTGAGCGACTGCTGTTGGCCATCAACCCCCGCACGCGCAAGGCTGACTATCTGGTGAACATTACCAAGTACGTTGGTGCATGTGGTAACTATTTTGATACAGTAGCTACCTCAGAATTACGGAGATCTATCTATGACATTTTTGGCTGTTTTGAGTTACTAAGATAATGAGCTCAGAAACCAAATCTTCTATTTGCTTAATCAAAATCGTAAGATTACTCAGACTCGTTATCAAGATATTCAAAGAATCTCATTTAAAAAGGCTTGACCGCGTTGTGAAACTAAACATTTTAAACTTCAAATTTCTCAAGACGAGGTACTGAGCCGAAAGAACTTTGTAATTCGAGGGTAGCACTGTGTCTGTAGTGTAATGTTATGGCTCTCGCTTGTGAAAGAGTTAAGTTGAGTTGAAATACTTCAATTTTTTTCTTTTCTAAGTCTATTTACCGGAAATTTAATTAAATATATTCTGCTAGAGCAGGATAAACCCCATATATGTGAGGCATCATGGTGATATCAGGCGTTCGTCAAAATAATGAAATTGAAGGTATTGGCATTTTTCTGCCGTTTTGGCAATATATATCAAATTTTTGTTTTTTGACTCAACCCCTTTTATGTCCATTTAAAAACATAATTATGTGTGGATTTTAATGAATTTTCAGTTTCCAAGGATGTTCAAGCTTTGATTGCGGCCATTTTCTCGCTAATTTTACTTTTGAAACTAGGCAACCCCGGCCTCCTTCAATGGCAAATAATTTGACTTCTATTCACCGCAGATTGATATTGTTTTCGCCTTTGCCCGAAAATGATGAGCGCCTGATTCCACCGCATCATGGCGCATATGTTCGGTGAAGTGGCTATCTCTATTAGATGGTTCATAATTCATAAAAATCATTGACAGTGTTTACAGATAACATCAACCACTAACAAAAAGATGTAAATTATCTAGAAAATATTTACAAACATTTAAAAATATTTTTAATGTGAATTTATTGTGGTAGGTTTCAGATGTGATCTTTTTGTCATACCCCCATTTTTCTCTCCAGGTTTGTAGTGTTCAACACGACACTTCCCAAACACACTCTGTCAGCCGTGAAGATCTTGTGTCATGTGTGCAGGGAGACACCGTCACATTCTGACATCATAAACCTCTTCACAGCCGAGAAGGTCAGTACCAGTTTAGAAGTTGGGACATTTTTCTTTTTTGCGAGTTATTTTTTTATACTGACTAGTTTTGAGGAGACTTCTCTGTGATTTTTGCTTTTTCGTATGTCACCTTGGTAGGGAGAGACAAAAACAGGGAAAAATAATTGGGAACCATCAGGGTTGCGATATTTCATATGATAACAGTGACTGTTGTGGTGGCATAAGAAGGAGCATGGTCACAACTGAAATCTGCTACAAAATTTTTATGTGGAAAAGATCAGCAACAGTTGCATGTGCGATGAATCTTTCTTATTCAGCATTCTTATGTCTATCAACAGAGAGTGAGTGCGGAGCTGTTGCAAGGCTTTGTGGAATGTCTCGACTCCAACACTGCGGAGCTGGCGGAGGAGCGAGCCTCGGCTCTCCTCTCGGAACCAGGTTAGTTGACAATTTTCTTCATGAGCAAGTGTGTTTCTTGTTACTTATGAGGGAGCTACTTTAGCAATGTCGTCAGAAGTTCAGAGGCTAGCTAGGAGGCTGGTCTACCTTTTGTTTGTTGTTTTCTTTCAGGATTTGACTTTCTGTTCTGTAAGTTCACATTTTAAGCAGGTTTATATGACATCAAACTATTTAGAAAATGTTTGTTTTTCCTTGACTGCATATACACGTTTCTCAAGAAATGCTGAATCACTGCACACTGACATGAGGTGTGCATTCAGCACGCTGAAGGGTAAAGGTAACACTCGGGTTTGAGCTCAGATCTATAGAGCTGCATGACCTGCTTCTTTAAAGGAAGGCTGTAAACTATTAAACCATATTATGGACCTTGTCACTGGAGGGTCCTCCCTTCTTCCCTTTCCCTCTGCTGTTTCTGTCTGTCTTTCTTGCTTTTTTCATGCTCTTGATGAGTGTTACTGTGTCAATGTGCTTCTCTTTACACAAACTAAAATCAAAGTAAACTTTACCATTGCAGATAGCAGCAGTGAGGATGTTTTTGTGTCGGTGTACTTCCCTTCTCTTTATTCAAAGTGAACTCTACCTTTGCAGAAAGTGACAGTGAGAGTGGGGAGCCGCTGGTGCAGAACTCCATCTGTGAGCACATCATTCAGCTGATGCTGGTGTCCTTAGACCTGGCAGCACCTAACCTGGCCCACTGGTTACTGGGCTTCCACCTACAGAAACCCGTCATTCGCACAACCCTGCAGGACCCTGGTCAGTCTATTTCTCTGTGTTTGTTTGGATTGTGAGAATTGAAATAACCAGGCGGGGAAAGCCTGTTGGCATTTAACGACTCGATGGAGGTTAAGTCTGCCGTTTTAAAGCCCTGTTTGACTGCAGGGCTAAGTTGAGTTTTTGCAGAAATGAATTTATTTCATATACTTGACATTCAGTCTTTAATATTGTAAAGTTTTGTTTCAAAAGTTGATGGTAGTTGTTTGATAAACTGTATCTGGGGATGAAATCTTTTATGGTTAGGAAAACATAACCCACAAAGGGAAAGATAGTTTTCTCATTATTTTCTTTCGGGGCAGTTCAAGCCAGTGATTTGACTTCACTCAGTGTTTTGGGTATAGTGGTTTTTCATAGTAGGTGTGCATATATATGCCCTCCCTCTTCCTCAAACTTTACTGAAAATTTTAGCTGTATTTCACCCCGTCTGCTGTTCTGGAGAATTTAACGTAAATACTTGGCTATGCCCTGTACAGTTGTTCACTATGCTTTGGTATTATGGAGTATTTTTTTACCCAAATGTCGTTTTTAAGCTGTGTGTATTTTTATAACCCCACCCCCACCGCCCGTGTTCAGGTGTCCTGGAGTCTCCCAAGACGTGCCTGCACTCTGTCCTGACCCTCTTGGAGCAAGGCCTGGGTTCCCGCGAGGGCCCCACCTGTCTTCTGGACCGGCCTCGTCTCGCCGAGCTGGGCTATCACTTGATCTACGCCCTGTGTGCCAACAAGGACACGTCGCCACCTACATTGCGCTACCTGCGCACCACACACGACTTTCTCTTCAAGCAGCTGCAGCATCTGCCCTTGGACAGTGGGAAATATGGTGAGGGCCTCGATGAGTGGGTGTCAATGTTTGAACATTTTAAATGTTTTATCTTTTATGTCAATAAGTGTAAGTCAAACGATAATTGCTCTATTGTTTTTGCTCCTGCACTAAACAATGGCAGATATCATGCCTATGTGCTTCTTTTAACTCAAACTAAAATTCAAAGCTTCTCTATTCTTTTTTTATTTAGAAATTGTATATAAATTTCACTCGGAGTTAATCAGTCATCTATGCACTTCTTTTCACTGGGGCTCGCATTTTGTCTTTTTTGTTTGATGGTGGTTGGCAGATGCTTTCGTGTGGTTTGTTCTTCTTTCCTATCAAAGATCTTATTTCTCCTCCATTTATTTGTATGTCACTATCTCGTAACACCTTTAGTCTTCAGTGCTTACATGACCTCATTGTATTGTTAGTGCCGTAAAATTCTTTACTAAAAAAAAATGTTCTTGTTCCAGCCAATGATGTGTCTGACCATCAGGCGTGGCTGCTGAAGACAGCGGCCATAGAGCTGCGTATGACGTCCCTGAACCACCAGCGGTCACACACTCAGAGGCTGGTGCGCCTCTTGCTGGGCGATGAGGACCAGGAGCTACATAGTGAGTGCTGGGAGGAGGCGGGTTTGGAGGGGGGGGGGGGGGTGATTCCTGTGGGTGAAGATTTGGATTACAGACCTGCAAAGTTCTCCAGCTATTTTGGGGTTTTTTTTTGTTTTATTTTCTGTTGGGTTTTTTGTTTTTGCTTGTTGAGGGACCCCGATAGAATTTGCGTAAAGACCGATTATTTATTTTTTCTTGAACTCTGTTTACATCAGTCGTACGAAACTTATTGTCAGCGATGTGGAAATACACTGATTTATTTGTAATATTTGCATGACGTGGTAAATTACTTGAAAATGCACTTGTTTACTTGCTTGTATTTACTATAGATGTTTATTTGCTGCTTTCGGTTTGTAAGGTATCTTAATCTACTGGGTTCTGGAGACTTTCATTTTTCCCCTCCAAACTCGTATTTTTAAGGAGGATTTTTTGGGGAAAAAATCTCAATTTAGGTCCTAGAGGGGTTGGCAGGTCTCGGATTAGTAACATAGGAGTAGGGAAAGGGGGGAGGGTGAGATTGTGGGTGGTGAAGTGAATTAGCCACATAGTGGTAGTGGCATACAGAAAATAGCCAATTAATTAAAACAAGAGTAGAGGCCATTGTTGGGGGGCTTCATCCTTCAGTGGGCAAACAGCGCTTAGAAAGAAAGTTATGAGGGAGAGAGGAACAGAGCGCTTTTTGTGTTGTCAGATGCAGAGGGAGGGAAGAAAGGGCTACAGTTATTATTTATTTGTGGGAGAGTCAATGAAAGTATTGTTGTGTTGGTTTAAGTAGAGATGTAGGGCATCTAGGGACAGGTTTACTGTCGGGAAATAATGTCAATGGACCTGCAAATTCCCAAGTTACAGAAAGTAAATTCTTATGGCCTGAATTTTGAAAATACATGAAATTAAGAATTTTTTTTTTCTCGTTGCTTCACTCACAAGTGTGATGAATGCCCAGGGCTGTTTTCATTGCATGGTCACAAACTGTTGTGTTTCCTTTTTTTGTCTGCACTATCATTTGCTGCTACTTACAATCAGTATCTATTATTTTTACTGTATTTGGGGAGGGGGGAGGAACTCATAATTTTAAAAACCCTGAAGACTTTGCTAATCCATATCATAATGTGTTGTGGACTGGACTAGATGGTTTGTATTTTGTTTTTAGGACAACTGATTTTAGCTATAATGGAACTTTGTTGGATGGGGTAGGGAGTGAATGAACAAGTGAGAGGGAGAAGAAAAAAAAGCGATTATAGAGAGAGAATGTTCTTTGTTGTAGAAGCTGATGAAGCCATACTGATTTCTTCCAGTGGTGGATTTATCTCATTTTATCTTTTGTCTTATAATGAAACATACCATTTGAAATATTGTTGGCTTGAAATTGCAGTAAATCCTGATTATAGTTTATAGCGAACTCCTGTGAAACTAAAAGACCCTTTGATAATCTCCATTTGTGTACCTTACATCTGCTAAACATTATTTTTGCTGGAGCCCGAATATAAGCTTTTTCCTGTTGGTGGACTAAAGTACATTGGGCCTACTGTAATCAGGTTTTACTGATCATGTTTACGGTTCTCACGCTGTCACTTGCATGCTATTTGTCTGATTAGATGAATTGTCTTGTTCCCGTGTAGACGGCGGTTTGCCTGGTGATGACGGAGAACTCAGCGTGGTGGACAGGGAGTCCAGTCTGTCGCTGACCCTGAGTCAAGCCAACTTGACCACAGGTACTTATTGACCTTATTGACTTACACAGACAGTAATAATGATCATGTTACTAATAAAAATAGTAATAATGAAAATTTGTACTAGAGGGTAGGCTTTATACTTTTAACACTTTTTTTCTACCTTTACTAACATTTTAAACTTCTCGGGAAACTTTGTGTGCAAGCCGCCATTTTGCAGTCGTTCAAATGCTGTCTTATTGCAAGTTCTTTCACTGTCTTTAGCCTTGTACCATGTACCAATTCTCACCACGTTGAAGTTAGAAAAATTTGTGTGTCGTGCCTTTCCCAAAGACACAACGTTGGGCCCAGACTAGGATTTTATCCTGCGACCTTAAAATTGTTAGTCTAGCATTCTAACCATTACAAATTACGCTTATAATGCCACTGTATTCATGGAGACCCTTGCCTCATTTTTCCAATTCAACATTTTCATGGACAGACTGTGGGTCTTTGCTGTTTTTTAATTTCAAGAGTTAATGATTTGAAGCTATAGAAATGTCTGGGGGGGGGGGGGGGGGGGGGGTTTGACTTAAAGAACATGCACTCTTCTCTCCAAAGGCAGCTTTAAAGGTTTTTGGTAAAAGTCTGTTAAATAGGAAAGGGTTTTTATTGCTGCAAAGAGATGCATCACATTGAGCAGTCTCTGCAGTGATGTACTTTTCTGTAACTTCTACTGTGTATATGTTACCCACCTTTCACAACACTGATAGGGCATCTTAACATATTGTTAACTTTTTTCTGTTTTTTTTTTTTTTTAACTTGGTATTGTTGGAGTCACCTTTCACAACGATCTTTGGGTTTCACTAAGTGGCTCAAAGCTTGCTATAAAAAATTTTTTGGGAAATTTGTATTCCATATTACCTGAAAATATCTCACAAGTGATTTTTTTTTTCACTCACTTTACATTTGTAGATGTGCTTCACTGACTTATTCTAACTAAAAAGTATTGAACCACACTGAGATGTTGTAATAAAGAGTAAACCCACTTGTCTTCTACAGGAAAGCAGATGCGGCATCGCATCCTCGGCACCTTGGACACTATATCCTTTGAGCACTTCTTCCCTCCGCCACTCCAGTTCACGTTCTTTGACAAGAGCCAGGTGGAGACACTGGTGCGTAGTCTGGAGCGTAAGACACCGGAAGGTGTGTCCTATTGCGATGTGCGCGCATTGCGACACATTCTTCTGACAGAGCTGGCCAATCAGCAAGGGCCGATGGTGGCAGGACAGAGGCCTCATATTATGGAGGTGAGTAATAAGAGGATAGGAAGTCTTGTATTCATTTACATTGTATTAGAAATACGATCCTCGTGGACTGTGGAATCAGTAAGCAGTGAGTAAGAAATACAAAGATGTTTATGTCTGGTACTTTATTTAGGTGTAACCATCTGTTTACTGTATGCAGTTTGCCACTTAGTCCAGGTTGGCCATTGTGTGCAGGGATAAAGCTGCCCACCTCCAAAAATGGTGTAAATTGTGTTGATGGAAGTGTGAAACATTTGCAATCAATCAATCAATGTTCTGATCCTGAATGTCAGTGTTGAGATTGATATGGCCATTATTTCAGCGTTATATTAAATAAAAGTCCAGGTTGCAGGTTACAATATTGTTGGAATATTGAGAAACCCAAACACGAACCCATGGAGCCTGAAGATGTTTTGTGTTGGAGATAAGGACGATAGATGTTTGATAGGAGAGAAGAGGAAACCACACCAGAGCACCAGCCAGCCACCTGCTCTTGATGTGGAGAAATGGATGACAGCACAGCTCCTACAGGGTTAATTACAACACAATGTTAAAAATTTAATTGTCCACATTTGCCCATTTTTTGTTTGTTGCACCTGATAACTGAAAAAGATAAGATATGATAAATCTTTAGTGTCGAGATGCTAGCACGTTGGTTTGGTGCTTCACAACGCACACACACATGCGCGCACGCGTACACCTTCGGGGATTTGAGCCTTAGCTCGGTCCGACATGTCCTTGGGAAAGGCACTTTGCACAAGTTTCCCACTTGGCTCAGTCCTTTCGGAGATGGATATATAACTCTGAGGTTCCGCCTCTTAAATAACCTAACAGTGTTGATAGTGGTGTTAAACCTATACCATTTTCACACTCGCACGCACGCACACACGCACACACACACACACACAGTGCACACATACATGCACATGCCCTCACACACACGCACGCACACACACACACACACACATTTGCACACACACACACACACTCTTACACCTGCATCCACACACATACATGCACACACATGATGACATTTCCCTTTTTTATAACAAATATGATGCCTTGCCATCCTCAGGAGATCCAGCTGATCCTGGAGACAGTCGTGGAGCACAACGAGAGTCGCCAGGGCCTTCAGCGCAAGAAGCTTGCCTTTGAGGCCTGGCGCCAGCTGGTAGAGGTCATGCTGACCACCGTACCACAGGAGCTGCTTGACGGGGAGCGAAGACAGAGTGTACTCTTTGACCTCTTGCAGGAGCTCTTGGTCAAGGTAGGGCATGTTGGTAGTTGGCAGGTACTCTAATGTGTGGTTTGCTCCTTTATTCCTGTCAAACATCTGTCGTCCTCGTCTCTCCCTTTTTTTGTGTTTGTTACTCTCTTGTAACACTTATCTTCAGCACTTATTTAACCCAATTGTGTTGGAAGTGTCCTAAAACTCTTACAAAAACAAACAAAACAACGTGAGACATAAAGTGGATGGTTGGAGGGTGCCACTGGTAAATCATATTTCGTTACTTTGCCTCTCTTATTTGTCTGTCCATCCTGCACTAAATAATAGCGGTTGTGAGATCATCTGCATGTCTATTTTCTTCACTGTTACTCTAGTCTCTATTCGACTGGGGCTTAAGGGTCTCTTGACATATTCAGAAAGCGAAATAACTAAGATAACATTAATAAATCTTTTTTTTTCTTTTTTTTCTTTTCCGCCTTTTTCAGGTGTCTGGAGAGGAGGTGAGTCTGGAGGCGACGGCGCTGGTGTCGGACGTCCTTCTGACCCTGATGGCCAACCTCCGCCACTGTTTCTCCACCACCTCGGCCCCGTCCTCAGCCAGTGCTGGGGACGGCTCGGCCCACCCGTTCTGGACAGGCAAAGGGGGCAGCTCCCGCACGGCTTTCTCTACCTCCCTGCAGGTTGTCCTGAGAGGACTCATCGACTACATACTCAAGTCAAGTAAGAGCTTCTTTTTCTTTGTATACATTCCTACTCAAGTCTAGTAAGAGCTTTTTTTTTCATGTACTTTCATGTTCAAGTCTAGTCAGAGCTTCTTTTTCTTCATGTACATTCATACTCAAGTCTAGTCAGAGCTTTTTTTTCTTCATGTGCATTCATACTCAAGTCTAGTCAGAGCTTCTTTTTCTTCATGTGCATTCATACTCAATTCTAGTGAGAGCATTTTCTCCAAGCACAATTATACTCAAGTCTAGTATAAGGTTGTGTTTATTGAAGTGGTGTAACACTAAAGTCTTATCAGGACTTCTTTTTCTTGAACTATTGGATCATAAAGCAATATCAGCAGTTTCCTCTTGACACTTTTTTGTTTGCCCGACTAGTACAATAAAAGAAGCACTGTAATGTTTGTATTTTGTTCTCTTTGTCTTTCTGTCTTGTATCCTTGTCCCTGCTCTCTCTCTCTCTCTCTCTCTCTCTCTCTCTCTCTCTCTCTCTCTCTCTCTCTCTCTCTCTCTGTGTTTCTCTCTCTCTCTCTCTCTCTCTCTCTCTCTCTCTCTCTCTCTCTCTCTCTCTCTGTCTCTCTCTCTCCTCCCCCCCCCCCCCCCCCCCCAGCCCTTTGGACTTGATATAAATTTATAAATTAAGATGTCTCACCTCATCAGTCAAATTCATTGGTCATCTTTCCTTGATGATTTGATTTTGTTTCAGGTGGTGGAATACAGAAGGTGAAGGTCAACCTGTATGGAGCATTGCTCTACTGCCTCCAGATTGCTGCAAAGCCGAATTCAGAAGAAGATTCTGTCACATGTAGGAATGACAATTTTTTACGCTTGCTTTTTTAAATAAGTATTTTGTAGTGTTGTGCCGAAGTGAAAGTGTTAAGAGTTCAGAAAGATATGTGGTCTTTACTGGTTCTTGCATGATTATGATGTCCTTTTGTTTCTTTCTAGCTTTCTGAAATTTACAGGGTTTTTTCTAGTGGAGTAAGCTGAAATAAGTTTGAATTTGACTGTAATGCAATCTCTGTTGAATGCGGTTATTTTTAATAATGCTTTTTAAAATTTATAATAGAGAATGCTTTTGGTATGTGCTTTGTTTTGGTATAATTTTGTTCCTTTTTATGTGTTTTTTATTGTTTCAATTCTAGTCATGCGTTCTAGCTCACTGTTATATACAGCTGAATAAAAACTTTTCCCCAGTGAGTCGTAAGTCTGGCATGGAGAAGCTGCTGGGTCCAGACATAGCAGAGTTTGAACGTTTGGCCCAGGAGAACATGGAGACGATCGGGGCTTACGGGGACAGCCTGATGGAGACGTTGTGTCGAGATGCCTGCGATGGTCACCATGTGGGCAGGGTGAGTCGTGGCCTAGTTATGTTCTAGTTTTGAGAGAGTGGCACATTCGCAAAATAGTGCTGGGATAGAGTGAAACGGACAAATGAAAACTACAGATGGAGAATAGAGAATCTGGACCTGTAAGTGGTTCCCTCCATTCGCTCTCGTTAGTTGTTTGCGAAAGGATGAATTTGAGGTGCTGAAAGGCATTGTAAGACAAGTTGTTCAGACTGTTAGGTAGTGAATAAAGCTTGCCAGTAGACAATCACCTCTGCCAGTTTGATCTCAGAATAATGTTGTCATTATTGAAGTGAATAAGAAAAAGCTACGTTTAGATCATCTTTTTTTCTAGGATGCTGTATTGCATCTTTTGATACAGACAAAAAGAAGTTCTTGTCATCTGGGTTTTTTTTTCTTTGTAAAAACTGTTGTGCTATAATGAATTAATATAATGATTATAATAAATAACTTACCTGTGCTTACAGCAAGCTCAATGGACTTTACACTTTATCATTACCACCACAGACCCTAGAATATTCAGAAACATTCTCAGCTTCCCGGGAATCATGCAGTGCAGGTAGCTGTTTAAAGTAACTAAATTTTATATATATATTTTTTAATTATTTTTTTTTGCTTGGTAATATTCATCCACATTCTCTCCTACCCTCATGCAGATGCTGGCTCTGTCAGTGCTGGACTCCATCATCTCCACGGACAGCCAGCGGGCATGGCTGGGTTTCCTCTGTGGTCGAGGCTACTTACAACACCTGGTCGACTCGCTTGCCTCGGAGGACGACAGTCAGCTCTTGGCTCTGCTCTCCCCACAGCCTGCAAATCTCAGGCCTCTCTACATATTCCAGTCCAAAATGGTAACGCTCTGACAAATAAATTTGGTAACAGACCACGTTTTAAAAACAATTTTCATGGAGAAATTTGCTATGTGCATAAATAAAAGTAATGTTTATATTGGCAGCACATAATACACAGTCCCATGATAAAGACTATACCCACTTTTTTTTCGTCACAATGCAAATAACAATGTGAGAATTGGAGAGAAAGCATTTTTCCAAGGAATGTCTGAAATGTTTGAGGTCCAGTTGTTCTGGAGTTCTGCTTTTTTGACCCCTCTTTTATTCCCCATTCCCTTGCCATTCACTCGTAGTGGGTGGTTAGCAAATGCTTTTGTGTGGTTTGCTCTTCTTTCCTATCAAACATCTATCTTCTTTTTCTCTTCTCCTGATTTTTGTATGTTACTCTCTAGTAACACCTCTAGTATTCGACACGCATATGACCTATTTGTGTTGAAAATACCTTAAAACTTGTACCAAATGTAAAACACTTCTCTTGTAACTTTTTCTTCCTCCGCAGTCGCTGCTGACTCGGATTGCTGAAAGTGCCGAGGGTGCCAGGGTGTTGCTGCACGGTGGCGCTCTGGAGAAGCTGGCCGCGTGCTCTGTGCTGAGCCTCAGACCTGAGGTGGATGAGTAAGTGCCTGCCTAGCATGTCCTGTGTGGTTCCATTATCGTACACTTCAGTGATAGTGGTTGTATAAAGTTAGTGCAGTATTTCTCTACTGGTGAAAGATCTTATTTCCTCACCTTTTCTGTTTTGAGATGAAGGCTGAACACTGTTGAACCCTGCTCTCCAGGGTAAGTAGAACACAAAGAGATTTTTCTGTGGATTTTTTTTTTTTCTGCACAGGCATTATGGTATTTACACTCTTTATCTGTTGGAGACTTTGGTTTCAGAAAGTTTTACAATGTACAGTCTACCATCTACTAAACTAACCTTATCGCAGCCTTGTGTTGACTCTAGCTAACATGTCACTTGCACAATTTTATACTAATCAGAGGGAGTCGTTGTGATAGGATTGGGCAAGGGACATTAATTTAAAAAAACAACCAAATAACAATCAACCCTTCTGAAACGGGGCAGGACATCTCTGAGATTGATGTGATCCTGTTTGGGAAAGAAGGGACAGCATGAGCATTATACTGCACTCTGTGTGCCACGTGAACCTTGAGGTTACAGATGGTCAAGGGAAAGTGGACCCCTCTTTGCTGAAATGCTACATTTGCTATATAGGGATATTACCTTAAGTGTCTGTAATGTCTCTTTGGTATTTATTAGAGGTTTTGTTTCGTTGCTTGAAGAAAATAATATGTGCAGATGGTTTAATGGGTGGGGGGCACTTGCAGGTTTACTTCTTTAATTTCATTCTTTTGTTCCTGTCAGTCTGTTGTGCTTTTTCCCAGCATAAAATGATCATGTTGATTTGCTTGTATTGACTCAATATATGGCTTATTTTTGTTCTAATATGTTACAACTAGAACTTTTGATGTATGGTCTTGTTCTTTTTGTTGAGATTAGATCTGATGCAGGCTTCATAAACTATTTGTTGCTTTTCTCCCTCGTCAAATGACAGTGGCTTTGGAGAGCTTCCAGATGAGGATGAGAACGACCTGTTTCCCAGCCCATTGGCCCGCTATAGACAGTTGCTGTTTGTTGTGCTGCGTTTCTGCCTAGCGCTGCTCACGTCGCTGGGTGGGGAGAACAAAGAGGCGGCCACGCAGGTTGGTGATTGTTTACTTTGTTTTAATATTTACCATTCCAATTCATAGTCTTTATTTTTAGCCCTTCCAATCCATGATGCTTCTTTGATATCCAGTGCTGTGCCTGTGCCAGTCCTCGGTCTATAATTTGTATGGTATGTTTTCCTCTTTTTTTTCTTTTTCTTCTTTTTCTTCTTTTTCTTCCCCATGCTTGTAAAACTTTTTAATGCTGACTAGTTGTAATAGTAGCTATAACTCTCATTGATCTTTTATCTGTTTGCAGAAATATGTATCTGACAGGCAGATTTGAAGCTGTTGTGTACCCTTGTTCCCCAACCCCATGTTTAAATTATGTTGATGATAGGTACTGCATGTGAAAATTAAGCATATAGCGCTATAAAAACAAATGTTTCAGCTAACTTCTGTTATGTACCTGACCAATACCGGTAGCGTCAATAATAGGGTTGTAAAACAAATCCTGTAACTAACCGGCATACTGTTATGTTACAAGTGACCTTATTTCTACTTATGCTGCTATTAGCGTAAAACAAATACTCTAACAGGTATATTGCATGATCAAATTGTTATGATAAGAGTTTTACATAGATATAAAAAAGTGGGTGGTTGGCGGGTGCTCTGGTGTGGTTTGCTCCTTCTTTCCTATCAAACATCTATCGTCCTTTTTTCTCCTCCTTTTTTGTGTATGTTACTCTCTTGTAACACGTCTATTCTTCGGCACTTATATGACCTTATTGTGTTGCAAGTGCCGTAAAATGCTTACTAAAACTAAAACTAAGATATAAAGATACCCTAACTGAACTGTTTTACATTGCAGGTGATGCTGCTGATCATCTCCCATGGTGATGTGTTTACCTCCATCCTGCGCAGCAGAAAACCCGCTTTAAGTGAGGCCTACCTGCGAGAGCTCAGCCTTACCACAGCGGTCATTGCCAGGGCTAACTATCACTGTGAGTGCATCCTGGCATTACAGGGCTGCTGGCTACCGCACGCTCGGAACACCCACACTCACAAACACTGAAAAACTTCTCTCTCTCTCTCACAAATTTGCACACTTGCACACACACACACACACACAAACAGACACACACACACACACACACATACACATAAACCTATGTATAGGAAATTAGACCAATTGACTTTCGAAAAGTGATTTTACGATTTATAGAGTTCGTTAAAAAAAAGTTTAAGTAACCTTTTTCTTTCTCCTTTTCCAGCCGATCTTGGGGCTGATTTGATGGAAAACGACACTGCCAGCATGGAGTTTCGGTCTCAGCGCATGAGGTTACAGGTGTGTAATAGTGGGAGTGTGTTCTGTTGTCAAGCTTACAGAATGGAAGTGGGTGGTTGACGGGTGCTCTAGTGTGGTTTGCTTCTTTTTTCCTATCAAACATCTATCGTCTTCATCTCCCCTCCTTTTTTTTGTTTGTTACTCTCTTGTAACACCTCTTATCTTCTGGCGCTCATATGACCTTATGCAGTTGCGAGCGCTGTAAAACCTCTACTAAAACTTTAAAAACTTAACAGAATGGAAATTGAGTCTTTTGTTGCCTTAATGATTTATTTTGAATTGAAGTGTATGTATGTATCATTCTGGGAAATATAACCACCTTTCTCCTCGACAATTGGTGGCCGTCTTAGACAGTTTCCTCTGTGCCCTGCCTACCCTCCTTCAACATTTTCACATAGCGGCCAACCGCTACGCTAAAATCGTAACTGTTACGATGTCACCTCCCGGGGGGAAAAATGTCATTACTTTAACGCTTTGCAGTCACTTGGCGCTATAATGCGCCGGTGAAAATTATCCGTTCTGGTCACCTGGCGCAGTGCGCCAGGCCCGAGAGGTCCGTTGCTGTCACTCTCCTGGCTGGGGGACCAGATGGGGTATTTTGTAGTGCTGGCTGTGTGACTGCAAAGTGTTAAAGTTAATATATAAAAAAAGGGAGGGGGCACTATCGCTGATCCTAACTGTGTGCGATTTTTTATGAAGTAGCGTCACGCGTTTGGGTGTTCTGTTTTTGCTTCCTGGAAAGTTGGCCGCTGTGTTGTCATGTGTTTTTTCCCTCCACCTGCCTCCCCAGGACCAAATGCTGGCCTTGCTGCCCCACTTCTCCATGCCGGAGACACTGGTCAAGCAGCTCAACATCCGGCTGACCGCTCCAGGCATGTCCAGCCAGGCGGGCACTGACGAGACGGCTGAGGTTCTGCAGCTCTTCCAGGAAGTTGCCTCCAACCTGACAGCTTACTGTCGCAGTCTCATTGCCAACATAGGTTGGTTCACCCTGACGTTTTCATGACTTTGGATAGACACCTGTGTTCGACTTTTTTTTTCAATCGTTGTCTGTAGTGTAATACTCAGGGTTTTTTTTTTTCCTGCTGCACATGAAAGACATGAGTTAACTTCTTATGAGGGGAAGTCTATAGTCTATTCTGAGTTATCTCTTTCTTTCTGCTTAGACTACTGTGTCCTTTTCACCTGGGTTGGCCTTGGAAGGCAGGGTCGGAACAGCCAGCTTCCCTAATGAACTAAATTGCACAGTGGCTTTAAACAGTTACAGACATTTGATCTTCTTGCACATTTCTATTACTGAGCTGGCTCTATTCTGTTACTGTACATTCTTTTTGTGTAAGGGACTATTACTTCCTGTCCTGTTGATGAATGTATTGCATTTTTATTTCTGCAAGTTTGACGATATAGGCGGTAGAAAAGTTTTCTTTGTTATGGGATCTGTTCTTACCACCTCGTTCATAGCACCCTTTGCCAAAATATAATTGATGAACATTGACAGAAATGTTTTCGGGTTCTTTGTTAGATTTTTTAAAAAGAAGAGGTGTTTTGTTTTTGGGTTTTTTAATTGTATTTTATAATTTGGTTTTGCAACATGTTTAGATTCAATTTGATGTCCTCAGGCTCCAGCAGTCTTAACCAGCACCTGTTGTTTGGACCCAGCCTGGAGGAAGTAACTGTTCGAGAGGGCCACAAAACCAGCGGTCAGTATACTTGTTCTTTTGTATGTGGGCTATGAAATAGGGGGGCAGGGAAATGGGAATACAAAATTTTCTTAGTTATTCTAATTTATAAATAAATTTTCCCGTTTATATGAGGCCATATTTATGTTTTGTGATCTTTGTGTGGGGGGGGGGGGGGGGAGGGAGAGGAAAAAATTTGCCTTGCTCAAAGGCTAAAAGGGAGATGGGACTAACCGCTGAACCCGGCACGGGGGGGGATACAAAACTTTCTTAGTAATTTTAATTGGTGAATATTTTTTCTGTTTCTCTGGAGTACTGTTTATATCATGTGATATTTGGAATTTGGTGGGGGAGGAGTTGGGTTCATGGTTATCTTATTTGCCCTCAATTGTGCTTCTCTGTTACCTTTGTGAAAACACACCAGTCTTGATTTGGAAAATTGATTAGAAATGATCTAGGTTGTGTTGATACGGTAGTAATACACATACAATTAAACAATTTTAACTTTTGTTATTACTTTACAGAGGTGTCGGTGACGCTTGGAGTTGGCCGTCGCTTGGGTCTGGGCGTGGTGCTGCTGCTGCTTCAGCAGTGTTCTCGCCAGTTCAGCATTGTCCTGGAGCAGCACCACCAACTCTCGCAAAAGCTGACCGCTCTGGCGGAACTCAGCGTGGAGGACCTCAGAAAGGTATGACCACTAGGACAGTTTGTTCGTTGAAAGCAAAATTGTGGCAGGTGCCAAAATTGCATAGATTTAGAAAAACGGGAAAAAAACAGTAAACATTGAATTATTAGAATGTTATGGACATGTCTGTCCTAAAGAAGTAAACAGAAAATTTTAAAAGAGCAGTCTTATTATGGATTCCTAGCGACCAAAAGTTTCAATCATGATTTCCTCTAAACAATTGTATCACGGCACCAAGAAACAGTGTTGTTTTCATGGATTGAGTTGGTCTAAATGGCTGACATTATCTTCTTTCAAGACTTTCCCACTGTCTTATATAATCACATGGTTTGTGAACACTGACAAATGCTTGAAAAGGGTTGAGACATGAGAAAGTTGTGCATTTGTGAAATGAAATGTTAAAATGGTTTAAAATAGTTGTAAAGCACTTAGAGCATGCTGTCAAGTATGGATACTCTGTATAAAAATCCAGTTAGTATTATTATCATTGTTATAACAGACTATAACCGTATGTCTGCTAAGAGAACTGTCTTGAAGTTGGTAAACTTTTGGAAGGAAACAAGACAAATTTTTATAAACACAATTTTTTTTTTACATTACTAGTGTTGGCCAAACTTTAAAAAAATGCACTTGTCAGGTTTTGTAGCAAAACTGTTCAGTTGTCATGTAGTTTGTGTTACTCTTTAACTCAGTCCAACGAATATTGATTTAATTGAACCCTGTGTTTTGTTTCCGTTTACCTTAAATGGACTATGACTGGACCATATTTTAGGCCATTTCCAAAGAGGGGATATTAACATGTTCTTAGGCACAGTAGAATTGTAAATGGGCTGATTTATCTATGTCATGCTCACACTGTGCCAGAACAACTTAGGAGGAACTGCTGCTTTTTTGTTCCTCACCTTTACTGTCGTCATTTTCCTCTACTTCTTTTTTATGTTTGTCACTCTCTTGTGACCTGCTATTTTCGGGTTGCCTTGATAGTTGAAGCAGACTTTGTGCTGTCGAGGCTAGAGAGGTGAGCAGAGTAAGCCTGATTCCCCGTTTGAACTTCTCTGTTGACTTCCAGCCCTTGGCGCTCATATGACCTTATGCAGTTGCGAGCGCCGTCACACATTACTAAAACTGAAACTAATATTTCACCTGTATGTATGTGTGTTTCAGCTGTGTGGAGATTCGTCCATTGAGAAGTTGTCATCGCAGCAGAGGCAGGGGCTGGCCCGCTCTCGGCTGGTGCACGTCCTCGCCCAGAAGTCTCGACAACTTCAGCACTATGTCTGTATCCTTTTGTCTATCTACCTGTTGGGGAGCCCATTATTTTTTAAACTTTTTTCTTTGACTGTGTCTGCTACCTGGGGTTGCTGATTGTCCTGGTAAATCCGAATTTTAGAAATTGTGCGCATTTTGCCAGACTGTTTACATTTTGATCCCTGTGCATTTCATACTGCCATTTATATAAATATAGTCTTGATGCAGTATGTACTAGACAATGTGATCCATACATTTTGAATCCCCTTGTTTTTCCTTGGGGTGAGAAAAATACTGTTGGTCCTTCTGAATTTATTTCCTGTAGGGCTTCATTAATATGATAATACTGATGTTTTGAACTTGGAAAATTGTTAGTGTACTGGTAGAAAGACAGGAACATTTTCTGGACAGTGTTGTCTGCACTGCTTGGTACTTCTGGAGATAAGTAACATTTCTTTTTGTGTAAAATAAACATTGCATTTGTTTCTTGATTTGCTGACAAAGATAAGTTTTCCTTGATTTGTCTGCTAAGTTATATTTAAACACTCAACAAAAAATAACTTATTTATTATAAGACTGCTATACACCATGTTGCTATACGCGGCACGCCATGTATGACAGTCATACACTGAGCAATTGAAATGTTGTCAGCCTCAAATATTGTAATTTTACCTAATGATCTCCTTCAGTTCTGATGCATTGATGATCATGATAATATAAGCTGCTGTGTAGGGTGTAGGCTGGGGGTCTCCCCTCCCCCCAACCTTGTTATGTTTGTTTCTTTAACGAGCCTCAGACATTGTGGAAAACTGCCTGTACATCATCTGGCGCCACCTGGAGTTCTTCCTGGTTCACTGCGTACCCGCAGACCAGGGTCACATGACAATGCCCACATTGCTGCGGCATCAGACTGGGATTAGAAGGTTAACAGGTATGTTGGACCTTCAGATGGCATTGATGAATCAGCCCATTTACAATTCTACTGTGCATAACAACTTATTACTGTCCCCCCTTTGGGAATGGCCTAAAGACACTTCAGTCAGTAGCACCGACCCGGGGGTAGGTTGTGGGTTTCAATTCCAACAGGGATCTCATGTTGTGTCCTTTGGAAAAGCACTTTACTCAAATTTTCCTCACTTCACCTTGGTGGGAGTGGATACCTGGCTATAGACATCGAAAGATCTTGTCAATTTGCTTGTGTTTGAGCGCTTGATTGGCTGCTTGCACTGTTTGTTTCCAGGGAAGCCGAAAATGTTTCTTAGTCACATTGTAGGGTCTGCTGGTGTAATGATAGTTGTAAAGCGCATAATGTTGTGGAGCTCGAATATTAGTTTTAATTAGAGTTATTTCAGCACTTGCAACACAATGTCACATATGTGCCCAAGATCAGGTGTTACAAGGGAGTAACAAAACATAGAAAAGGGAGAATAGATCAGAACCATAGATGCTTGATAGGAAATAAGGAGCAAACCACACCATAGCATCCGCCAACCACCCGCGGAGCATGAATATGTGCTATGTCATTGCAATTATTTTGTGCTCCACAAAGTTTTCACTCACAGCTTATTGCTTAAGTTGTTGGCTGTATCAGCACAGCTTTTTGTTTCCTGAAATTTTTTCACTTTTTACTTTTCTGTCGGGGGGGGATATCCATTCGTGACTTTTGGGGAGAGGTTGTTTGGTTTTTGGTTGTTTTTTTTTACACCTTTTTCTGTGCTGAAAACATACTCAATCAGCTAAAAAGCGACAAAATATATGCTCACCTTTTTGAAGCATGAGTAGTTGAAAGCAGCCATGTGCCCAATGTCCATCCATTCAGCCAGTTCCCTGGTGCTGCATTAGATGATGTCTGTTGTGATACTAGGTTTTGAGGTTGTGTTTGTGATGCTCCCTTCTCGGTAAGGGTGTTTGCTCTGACATTTCCTACGATGTTGCTTTGGCCAGGTATCTACTGTAAAATCAGGTCGACGGCATAGGTCTGCATGAAGATGTTAATTGTTTGAGCCACAGATAGGCAAGCTGGGCTTTCGAAATTCATGTTTTCTAAAGCTTAGAGTACTGATTTTCCATCTGTGAAGATTACAGTGCCCTTGATTTTGTCTGGATATATAATGAAAATATTGGTTAGGTGGAGGATTGCTGCTTCAATGGTGATGGCCTCTGCCTCATAATTTGTACAGTAAGTACCACAGGCATCAAATAGTACTTCACACATCTTGTCAGGATGTTCTATTCTTACTCTAAAGCCTGCATTAATAGTTCCCTTGAAGGCTGACTCATCAGTGTAAATATGGATTGAATCACTAGGGAAGGAGTCAATTGTTTTGAGACCTGTTGTCTTCAGCTCTACTAGGTCACATTCCTTTAAAGTTATCACTGTCTCCTTTATGAGGAAAGTTTTGATGTTGGCGTTCTTGATGTTGGTGTTGGGGGGAGTTCTGGTCTTAAGGGTTTCAGCATTTCTCTGTTACATGGAAGGTTGTGTTTTTCCACTAGTTCGGTGGTGGTGTTGAGAATTGATCTTCAATGGATTCGTTTCTGTGGTCGTCTTTGCTCAAGAATCTTTATGTTTGGATGGTTTTTGTCTAGTCTCTTTTGGCGCTCCCTCATCTCGCTCATCTCCACAACTGCTGCCTTGAATCATTACAAAACTCTTTGTAGGTACACATATTGTAGCAGTTTGTTAGTTCTCTGGTGTGGTGTGTAGCAGAACTGTACCTTTTACTTCTTTCTTGTAGTTTTTTTTCATACTGGTCTGTTCTTAGCGAAAAGTAGGTGATTTATGAGCACTTTGATGTGGTATGCTTGATCTGCTTTAAAAAGAAATTGTACGTTTGGTCTCTCTTTTTGCGCTAACTCTGTTAACCAAGTCTCAAATTGTAAAACCTTCGAGCTTAGACTTAGAGCAGTGCCTCAAATTGTGTTGGCTTGATGGAGAATTATCTGCCATGACTCTCACAGCTCTTTTAGCTTGGTGAAGAATGTATCTGTTAAAACCCTCACAGCTCTGTTGTTACCTTGGTCAAAAATGGCTCTCGGACTCTTAACCGTAAGGTCCTGAGTTCGAATCCCATCAGGGGTGTGTCTGTTAAGAGAGACCCTTACTCATTTTTTTTTCTTACAGGAGCCCTTGACTCTTCCCTGAACTCGAGTGTGGTGGGCAGTCCTCTGGTGGCCAGTGGCCTGAGCCAGGTGGCTCTGGGAGTCTCTCGTGCCGATGTTGAACACATGCGCAGCACGGCGCCCATAGTGCTCAACGAGGCATTCTTCAAGAAAGTGCAGACTGTGGATCAGGTAGGGAGATGACCTGTGACATTGAGGAACAATGTCCATCTGTTGAAGGGGGGTGGGGTGGTTGTTTTAAATTGCCAAAATTATTTGGGGCAACAAGGGTTTTTTTGGGGGGGGGGGGGGGGAGATTCTTTAACCCATCGCGAGGCTATTACAATGCCATGACTGTCCCTCAGAGGTTATCTCGACTATAGTAGAGATCGTAAACACAAGCACTTGAGGCCCAATTTTGTGTACGGAACCACCAGAAATGGTTTAAACTAAGTTCAACTCGTTTTAAGGAAGATTTTCCTAGCATTTCCTGCCTCAAACAAGAATCTAGACCCAGTATTGGAAAAGAAGACGAACGGTCTAGGATTTATTTACATAAGTCTCAAAGGCAGTAATCAAATCTGAAATGGCTGCAAATATGAATGATAGCAACCTGTTCAACGCATTTTATAGGGAAAGTAATGATTCAAGAGGAAACAGACTTTATTTCCATGCAAAAAGTTTGAGGTAACCTTCTGTGTCCCAGCCTGCTTTGAACTGTATCACTCACACTAAAAGCAATTTGACACCACAACATCAAAACTAACACTAACACACTGGCAAAGACACGCTGATGAACAAACGTTTTAAATGTATCGCAAGTTATTGTTTTGAAAACTTTTATCGCATGTTTTTTTGTTAATTCAATTTCCGGTTTTATGATGCTTGGTTATATCTATCTTAAACAATAAGGAAGTTATAAACATTTTTACTGACCCACCCAAATTTTCGTGAAGTTCTCTAATTAATTCGCCTTTGGGGGGACTGGACACTGCAAATTTATTCACCTCTAGAAGGGTTAAAATTATTCGCTATCGTAATCAGTATTTCCATAGGTTGGGTTCCCACTCAATCGGTGTCGTCATAAATACTCAGTACAGTAAGTGCTTGTTACAGTTTGATCAGGAAATGCCCAGTTCTCACTTAACTTGATTCAGACTTTGGATATGTTTCAATTTTTTTGGTCTTCCCCATGTCCTGATTGTGTTGCAGGTATTTGCAAGTAATGTTAAAATGTGCCTACATGGTAAAATTGTTGTTTTAAGAAAATGGGGACTTGTTTAGTCTGTTATTATGATGATGATGGTCAGTCTCACTTAAACGATATTTCCATCTCGTTCTCTCCCACCACCAGCTCCAGCTGACAAAGATTCTCCTTGTAGTAGACTTGTTACTTACTTTTTATTTTACATTTATACAGATTAGTGTTGTCTCTGCCCAGTTTGTTTGTTTGCTTCTTGTTCTTTTAGACGTTCATGTTTCACTTTTTTTAAAATCAGTTTTTGATACTTTGACAGGAAAAATTCCAAGAATATTCTGTTCGTAAAGAATTATTATGAAATGGCTAAGGCTTTTGAAATGAATTTTTTTTCGTCCGTTAGCTATTGTTAGCAGAAGTCATTCAGTATGTTTTTAAGATTTGTTGTCTATCTGTGAATATCTTGTTGTTATTTGTATTATCAAAGTGCTAATTCTTATTCACTTTTTTTCACATCAGTGTTTTGGCAAAGAGAGAAGCCACTACAGTTTCTCCGAGGCTATTGCAAGGCGGATCAAGCGAGTGCTGAAGCTTCACACAGGCAAGTGACCCATATAGTGAGATGACGAGTGTGTATGTGTGAGTGCCCAGTTGTTACATGTTTGTCTGCCCAAATGCTGGAGTGAAGTGTTTACAGTGACTCAGAATTCTTTCCTGCGAGTTAAGTCGATAGTACATGTCGGCCTGCCAGGGATTATGTGTTTAAGTTTAATGAATGTTTTTGTCCCCCCAAAAAATCATTATGATTTGTAAGATTGTTGGATATTTTGTAAATAACAATTTATGATGTTTAGATGTATGATTGTTTTGTGAATTTTTGTGTACCCAGGTATGAGACAATTTATGATGTTCAGTTAACATGTATGAATGGCGGTTGAATTTTTGTATCCACTGACAATTTTTTATGTTAATGTATGGTGATTGTTTTGACCAAAAGTGTTCTGTGTTTTTTTATTGAGCTGAAATATATGGGGGGGGGGACTATAGATTTTCTTGTCACAAATATAGAATTATTTCATTTCCTGATTTGTTGTATGGGATGAAGCGACAAGAAGGTCTTAGCTAAAATTTGATTTTGCTTCAAGATAACTGAAAGTTAAATAGGGACTGTCCAAAGAGGATGTCCTTATTGTGCTCTCTGGCTCTGTTTTTGGGTTGTTGGGTGGTTTTTTTTTACCTTAACTGTATGATAACTGTGCTAGAGTCCATAAGGTTGGTGCATGTTCTTTGATTTGTGACATTCATGTTTTACATTGATTTTTGTGCACCTGTACTTTGTTGTATACCAGTGCTTTGTTGATGGCATATTAAATCATGTGACAATGACATAAACATGTTGGGTTGTTTTTTTTTTGTTCTCTACATTTGTTATATGTGAGGCAGCATGGTAGAATCAGGCTCTCGTGAATTTTTTTCAAAGTTTTGTTTTTTGGCTCAACACCTTTCATGCCCATTAAAGAACTCATTTCTGTATGGCTTTTTATGAAAAACGTTGATTAAAGGCACAAAAAATGTAAATTTTCAGCTACCACGGACTCTTAAGCACAAAGAAATAACTAATCTTTGGCGGCCATTTTCTCTCTAATCTTACCTCTGACCCCCCACCCCTTTTATTCTCGAATATCTCGACTTGTATTCAAGGTAAATGGATATTTTTTTCACCCAAATAAAGACAAATGAACAAGCTTTAAGATGATACCAATAACTCTACATGCCCAAAAATTGACGAGAGCCTGATTCCACCGCGCTGCCTCACACATATCTCTTCTTCTTTCACCCTGTGGTTGGGAAAAGGGTGCCAAGAAGAAGGACTCTCCACCCTACCCTGTTCTGGGTGATCTTCTCCACCTCCAGCCAGCTGTGCCCCAATTGTCCGAGATCTTCCTCCTGATCCTTTTACCAGGTGGATCTCTGTCATCCTCTCTTCCTCTCTCCTTGTGTATTCCACTTGGCCTCCATTTATCTCCACCAGGGTGTGAGTCAGTGTGACTTCTTCCAAAATTTGTGACTCGTTGTTTCCTCTTTGTGACTCGTTGTTTCCTCTTTGTGACATCTCTGTGTGGGTGGTTGGCGGGTGCTCTGGTGTGGTTTGCTCCTTCTTTCCTATCAAACATCTATCGTCTTTATCTCTCCTCCTTTTTTTGTGTGTATATTACTCTCTTGTAGCACATCTACTTTTGGGACTTGTACGACCTATTGTGTTGCAAGGGCTGTAAAACACTTATTAGGCGGCTCTCGTGGCCTAGAGGTTAAGGTGTTGGCCTCTCATTCAAAGGTCCCGGGTTCGAATCCGGGTAGCGACCAAAAAATTTTTCTTCTCTAAAATTGTCTCCTTTCACCTCCTTTCCTGCTCTCTAGCAATGTTCTGTTGTCTGCTTTCATTTCCACTTTCTGCCCCCACCCCTCACCCCCTTTGCCCCCTCCTCTGGGCTCCTGACTCTTTCTGCAGCCTTTCTACTGCTACTCCTTGGCTCCTCCTTACTGCTGTCTTTCTGCCACACCCCTGATCTTCTGGTAGGAAAGATCTACACCTAGCCTTCTCAGACAAGGGCGACAAATCTCGGAGGGCCCGTGTGCAAGTTGCGCACGTTAAAGAACCCTTGGTGGTCTAAAATCGATAAGAGTAGGCTTCGGCCGCCACCCGGGCAAAATTCAAAATTTCCTACCAACTGAAAATATTCGGTGTGTCCCGCGCGCTCATATGACCAATGCAGTTGCGAGCGCCGTAAAACACTTTACAAAAACAAAAAACAAACAAAAACACTTATTAAAACTAAAACTAAAACTGACATCTCTGTAGCAACAGATGTGTTTTATAGGATGGGAGGGAGTGTCGGCATATGCCCAGTCCCCAACCTGGAGGACCTGGTGTCTTTATTTCGGGAGGCACTAGATCTACCTGTGTTGCCATTCATTTGCCTCTTCTTAGAACACGCTAGCCTCATGTCAGCCCTATTCTTCTCGAAACTCAGGGACTTCACAGCTAACATTTGTAATATTAGATGTAAAAACAAATTTTTCAGCCAAATATTTTGTCATCTTTTTGTTGTTGTTATCCATTCATGTTCAATGTGTTTAGGAGTATAGTAAGGCCGGTCCCAATGTGTGGGTGGTTGGCGGGTGCTCTGGTGTGGTTTGCTCCTTCTTTCCTATTAAACAACTATCGTCTTTATCTCTCCTCCTTTTTTATGTTTGTTACTCTCTTGTAACACCTCTAATCTTCGGCACTTATATGACCTTATTGTGTTTCAAGTGCCCTAAAACTCTTACTAAAACGAAAACAAGGTCCCAATGTAGCTCTGTACACCTGTATCTGGGCAAGCGCGAGGCACGCTCGCTACGTGTCAGCACAGCCGTACTGTGGGTTGGCGTCCTTGGGGTCTGGCAACTGACAGGTCTGCTTTGCTATATACTGTGTGCCCCTGTCATGTGGATACGATGCAACAGCGTTGATGGAACATAATCCACAATTTCCATGACCTTATTTTGACAAACATTGCCAAATTAAAGAACCTTTTAAGGACATGACAACGCGGTGTAAAAGATTAATGACTTTTTATCCTCAATTGAAATCATGAAAACTAAAGACTAATTAATTTAAGGACTTTTCTAAAGACCTGTGGAAATCCTGTGTGAGAGTTGTATACGCACTCTTTGCTTCAATCCTGTCTCCTCGCTCGTTTGGTGTGTTTTCCTTCTTCCATAATTCCAAGCTCCTCATACCGTATGACATTCTTTCATCCTTACCTATTCCTTCAAGGTCCGTCTACGGACACTGCACACCAGATATTTAATTTAGATAGATCTAGGTCTAGATTTAGATAGATTCTGAGGTGAATACTTTAAATCTAGATCTAGATCAAATGTAAATTATTATCTATATCTAGGTTCAAGGCCTTTCTATTTCTATATGGACATACCTCAGCATCTCAACTCCTGAACTATCAATCATGATCTAGATTCTATCCTTGAAACACACAAGCCTACGAATATAAACAAACTGTCGAAACTAAGTCAACCTTTCGCTTGGAAAACATATAATTTTAATGTATGATAAAGTGCATTTCTTGGGATTTTGTGGTCAGGCGTTGATGCTAGCATCAATATCTAATCTAAGTGGCTAGCCGTACTTAGATCTAGGTTAGGCCCTATTGACTGAAACATGTTGAGTACGCAGGTTTCATTAGATCTACTAATTATTCAGGTTTAAAATACAGTGGAAGCCATATTTATATAACGGTCCCGGTAATAACAGGGATGGAGCAAGCCCACGCAAATCACGCCACTGCAAGCACACGCAGCGGGTGAAGCGAGAGAAGGCTGCGGTGTTCTACAGACTTCGATCTAGCCTAGCCATATGCCTAGCTACACTCACACACGCGTAATGTTCATGTACATGTACACCTGTTCGTGGGTACTTGTGGCAAGGGAAACTACCCATGAATAAGTACAGCTGGATTCGTCCACAAATGCTTACTTCCCTTGTTATTTCTGATTTAACAGGGATCTGATATAACAGGATTTTGTCTCTGGTCTCACCATCCCTGTTATATCAGGTTTCCACTATACGTGCCTTCAGTATAGCACCTTTTGGTTTCAACTGAAATACAAATACTTAAACTTTGGGTGCGGGTGGTTGGCGGGTGCTCTGGTGTGGTTTGCTTCTTCTTTCCTATCATACATCTATCATCCTTATCTCTCCTCCTTCTTTTTTTGTGTTTGTTACTCTCTTGTAACACCTCTAATCTTCGGCACTTATATGACCTGATTGTGTTGCAAGTGCCGTAAAACTCTTACTATAACTAATACCTAAACTTTGGGTATTGCAAACTAAAATTTTATTTACAATTCTGCCATTATAAAGTACGGCTAGCCTGCCAGTCTAGCTGTCCTTAATTTCCATATCTAATGAAGACTGAACTCTGGTGGGCCCAACACTGAACGAAGCGGAACTACTTTTGAGCCTCACTGTGCAATGGTCCCCTCGTATCTTATTGTTTTGTATTTATGTGTGTTAAAAAAAAAAATTATTAGTGTTGCCAGGGGGGCAAGCCTCCCTGAACCTCCCCTCTAACAGGTGAGGCAAGTGTTTGTTTTCGGTTTCAGGCGAACAAGTCGGGCGACCGGCTCGATCCAGCTGTAAAGGGGCACCCTGTATAAGTGACAGGTCGAAGGGAGATAACTCATTACTTCATTTAGTGATTGGTAAACAAGTTCCCTAAACGTTGAACAGTTAATGGTGCTACATGTATTTAACAGAGGACATGAAAACCTCGTACCGCCAGCCCCGCTGTACCGCCAACGTATAACATGGTTTGACTGTAGTTTAGTCCACAATTAGAAAAATGCAGAAGATCAGAGGTGTTACAAGAGAGCAAAATACAAAGAAAAGAAGGAGGAGAGATAAGGACGATAGATATTTGATAGGGAAGGAGCAGACTACAATAGAGCACCCAGAAGTAATGTTTTCTTTCTGTGTAATTAGTAATTCACATGGAACAAAGGAGACTATCTTGTACATGTATTTCATCTATGTGTTACTTTTAGTAGTAGCCTACATTATCCTAACTAGATTTCAGCCAAAACCAAACTGATCCACCTTGACATTCTTTAGAGGATTGTCCTCAACCACATCACGAAAAAATTGTAAATGCATTCACAAATTTCCAAATATTAAGATGAAGTTCAGAAACAATCCCAGACTTGGTATGGAAAATTCGAAAGTTTGGTTTTATTTACTCATTACTGAATTAAAAAAAAAGAACAGTGCATCATGTATATCAGCAGCATCTTAGACCATTGTCACAGCACATTGAGAATTTACAAAAATGAATGTACAAATCTGACTCTGAATTTGAGTTTCCAGGAAGTATCACTGATTGCATGCATACAGTGTTCTTTGACACATATATGATAATCTGAGTGGTACAGGTACAGAAGCACTTTCTGTCCTTTGCAGAATCAGCATACTTTTACCGTTACTGCCCACACTACGGCCATTACTATGTGGATGTGTTTCTGTTTACTCAAACTGAACTGTCTACTGTTTGTGAATCGTGAAGCTCTTGCATAAAGAGGATCCCGGATTCAGGTTTTCTTGAACAAGTGTCTGAGAAAGTTACTGAGGGTCAGATATTACAGATGGACTGACAGGGTCACCACCAACGAGGAAGTGAAGGAAAACAAGACAGATCCCAGTCAGAGATGAGGTAGGAAGAAGGCGGTGGCAATATACTGGACATACTCTCAAGACGTCAGGCAGCTGAGTAACAAAGAAAGTTTTGGATTGGAATCTACAGGATAGACGAAGATCAAAGAGAAGACTGTGAACCTGGAGAAGAATCACAGAAATTGACGTACGAAACGTGGGAAGACATGGAATAGCACCAAGAGGCTAGCCCAGGATAGAGAAAGGTGGAAAGTGCTTGTTCGTGGCCTATACCCTGGTGCAGGGTGAGAAAGGCAATGATGATGTGTGTGAAGCTGACAGCTCCCTCACAAACCACTCCCATATTCATATCCAATAATAATTTATCAGTTAACACAAGGCCGCTAAGAACCTTGTTTCATGAAAATGAGGAATTTTTTAAAGGGATTTGACAAGAATTCGGGTTTAAATTCTGGCAGATGCGTTTCTGAGTCTGTCCTATTGGACGGACGCCATCTCCTTAGCTCTGTCGTTCACAAATGTATTCCTATGGTCGAATGAACAAGTTATTATTGGTGGTTGGAACTTGGAGTGAGCCACTGGAAAGTCCTACACAACGCTGTATGCCCTGATTGAAATGTTATGCTGGCCAAAGTATGGTACCGGCAGTGTTTACCCGTCTTTGACCTTATGCAGGATAATGTTGCTAATTTATCCCAGAAAAAAAACATAAAAGGAAAGAAAAAAAACAAACCAAAAGAACCCCCCCCCCCTCTGAAATTGGTAATAATATGTGTTAGTTGAGGCGAGTAGTGTCCCCGTGTCTGTGTGTGGCACTACGAGGAGGGGGGGATTTCCTCCAGGTGCAAGAGTCGCTCGATATCCTTCCGCTCCTCTTCCCTCATGCTGTACACTTGGAGAAGGTGTGTGGCTGGAGGAGGGGGGGGATAGGTAATATGAGGAGAGATGGGAACTCATTTGGGAAAAGGG
>NW_004797717.1:219979-222593 GCF_000002075.1 Aplysia californica | reverse complement strand
GCTTCGACTCTGGCTATTAGGGCTAACCCGGGCTGAGAAGGATACAATGTCCCTGCAGACAGACAGACAGAGAGGATTGGTGTCGGTAGCCTAGTGAGATTGTGGGTTCGAGGGTTTGAGCCTCAGCTCGGTCCGACGTTGTGTCCTTGGGACGATAAGGTACTTTACACGAATCTCTTTGATGGACGTTAAACTCGGAGGCCCCGCCTCTAAAAAAAACCCAACAACCTTATAGTGTTGAAAGGGGTGTGAAACATACCATTTCAGACGGAGAGGAGATACTTGATCAAACAAAACAGAGCAAAACAAAAATAACCTACCCACATGTTTATAGAAGCAACATTTTCGGCGTGCGACAGAGAAGTGCCTAATCGCTACACCAAAGACGCCTGTGCCAAGTCAGGTGACTTTCTGTTTAAGTAAAAATTTTGCGGCACTTGCAATACAATTAGGTCATATAAGTGTCAAAGATAGGTGTTACAAGAGAGTAACAAACACATAAGAGAAGGAGGAGAGATCAATACGGAGGATTGGAGAGGTTGGAAAGACACAAAGGCACCCGCCAATCCCCAACAGTCAGATGACTGCGAGGAAATGACAACGTGAGGCAGTCATAGTAAGAGTGAATACATTGGGGAGGGGAGGGGGCGTGGAGGCAATCTTGTGGAATGATGGAAGTACGAACGTAATAACGATTGGGGGAAGGAAGAGTGTTAATGATGGAGAGAAGGTGTGTGTGTGTGCGTATGTGTGCGTGTGTGTGCGTGTGTGTGTGTGTGTGTGTTTGTGTGTGTGTGTGTTTGTGTGTGTACGTGTGTGATGAGAGAGAAAGAGAGAGAGAATCATGGAGGGAAGGACTAGGAGTGAGTACATGTATCCGCTATGTACAGAGAGAAAGAGAGAGAGAGAGAGAATCAAGGAGGGAAGGACTAGGAGTGAGTACATGTATCCGCTATGTAAACGTAGAATTAGAAATGATATATTCGTTTTACAGGCTCAATGAAATTAATCAAAATCTTAGCAGAAAAGCCCCCAACATATTATTAATTTCACTTCAACAGATGGGTGCTGGAGTACAAGAACGTATTGGTGCAGGTAATTGGAGGGCCTCAGTGGTTGTTCCTACTTCTTTACTTTCCCTCTTTTGTTTCTGTCTGTCTGTTTCACTTTTTTTTTTACTAACACTAAATTACCATCACTGTGTCGATGTGCTTCTCTTTACTCAAACAAAGAAACGAACAAAGGCAGAGGGGTGTCGTTAAACGCAGCACGATTTGGCTCGACAGACAGTACATTTCGTCAGAATGTATGATTACGATAAGAACGGATGTTAGTATTGCGCCACTGGTGGGTCTTACTTCTCTTCTTTCTTAACTCAGTTGTTCCTGTCTCTATGTGTGTGTGTGTGGTTTGGCGGGTGCTCTGGTGTGGTTTGCCCTTTCTTTCCAAACAAACATTCGCGTCCTTATCCCTCCTTTTAAAAAAAATTTGTTACTCTCTTGTAACATGTCTAATCTTCGGCATTTATATGACCTAATTGTGTTGCAAGTACCTTTAAACTCTTAAACGGGGTGCCCACTACGGCTGTATCGGGCCAATCGCCCGACTCGATCGCCCGAAACTGAAAACAAACACGTTTGTTTTTGAGGCGATCGAGTCGGGCGATCGGCCCGATCGGCCGATCCTGTCCGTAGTGGGCACCCCGTATTACCGTTACTAAAGCAGACAATGTCTGTTTTGTTTTTCCCCTGCACTATATGACCGTTATTGTGTCGAAGTGCTTCTCTTTACTTTAAATCAACCTTATACGGGGTGCCCATTGGGGGATCGGGTCGGGTCGGTTTGCCAGCCAGACTGAGGGCGTAACACGGCTATCGTGGCACAAGCCGATCGCGCCCTACTCCGTTTGTTTTCAGGCAACGAGTCGGGCGATCGCCCCGACCCGACCCGACCCGGCCCGATTCCTTCCGCAATGGGTGCCCGGTATAAGGATAAGACGGAGCCCTGTTAAGAAAGGTACGGAACAAGGACTACCCGCTCACCAGAGGAACAATACTTAGCCTTAATAGCTTGGAAGACTACTTAATCATATTATTATGCTAAAAGTGTCCAGAATGGGATATCCAGTAGTTATTGAGAAGGCCCCTCTCACGCCCACCTCCTTCTATTTTTCCTTTCCATTTTCAAAAAGTGAGGGACCCCCCCCCCCCACCCCAACCCCAATCCTTTTCTTTTCGCGAATAAAATTATAAAGTAACTCCTCCCGCAACCCCAACCCATTTCAGATTTGATAAATATAACCACCAACCCACCTCCGAACCCTTTTCCCCAACTCCCGGCTTTTCCACGTGTGTTTCTTTTCTTTATGACTACGTTTCATTTTACAAAACAGCATTGCTCCCTCAGTAATCTCTATTGCTTTCCTTTCTTTCTTTTTTTCTTCTTTGTCCCCTTTTATTTCTGTTAAAAAAGGAGTCGACCTTGACCTTGGAGATGAGGTCGGAAGCCCCGGGCGTGTAGTCTGAGGTGAAGATAATGATTCCTTTCTGGACGAGGGCCATATGGCGCTCCATGTTTGCAGACACGATCGGCCACTAGAGGGGAGGGGAGGGGG
>NW_004797717.1:214481-218983 GCF_000002075.1 Aplysia californica | reverse complement strand
GAGAGAGAGAGAGAGAGAGTTTCAGGTTGGGCTGGGTGGGTCGGAATGTTGATCAAATGGCTGATGCGACAAACCAGTTTTTGCTATTTTCACTATTGTACATATAATATATTGTGTCATAGCGCGGTGGAATCGGGCGCTTGTCAATTTTTGGGCACGGAGATATTGGTATAATTTTGAAGCAGCCTGTTCCTTTGCCTTGATTTTCATTTTTATTAAAGAAAGTATCATTCATTTTAAAAAGAATTCGAAATATTCGATTTTTCCCCAAAAAAAGTGGAAAGTCACCAGGTACAAGAAGTAGAATTAGCGAAAAAAAGGCCTCCAAAGTTTGGAGATTTCGAAAGCTGTAGTGTCCTTTGAAACTGCAAATACACAATTTTTTTTTGTTGCCTTTGGTCAACGTTGTTCAGTAAAATCAAAACAGAAATATGTTTTTAAATGGACATGTAATGGAAGGAGCCAGAAAAATAAATAAATAAATAAAAATTGTAGAATGAGCAGAAAAAAGCAGGTGTCTTTGATTTCATTGTTTTGACGAGCGCCTGATTTTACCAAAAAGCCACACGTTAATCTGGGGTTGGCTCTGGATCTGCGACTTGTGACACCCAAACTCTGACCCCCACTCTCGCTCTCACCTTGTTGGTGATCAAGTTGCACATGGAGATGCCCAGTTCCCAAATGTCCACGCTGTAACTGTATCCCTGGTTAGACCATACCTGGCATAATAAAAGTAGTCTTATAATATTTTTTTTTTTAAACCTGCGACACCCTCGCCGCCATGACGAGAAGGACTAAAAGGGGGGGGGGGAATTGAAAATACATAATAATATCATGTTCTCATGTTCACAAAACATAATGTTAGTTTTCTTTCAGATGCATGCTCAACTTAATGTAAGTGATACTTTAATGAACTGATACTGATATCAATATACTTTTTTTTTCTTCGAAAAATCCACCACGGAAATAGAATGTAACAAACAAAAAGAGAGAGAGAAGGAGGCGGAAAGGAAGAAAGAGAAGAAAAAGAAAGAAAAGAAAGCCGTAAAATGGTGGTATCTACTGAGCTAGAAGGGCACCCTTAGGGGGCTCTTGTGGCCTAGAGGTTAAGATGTTGGCCTCTCATTCAAAGGTCCCGGGTTCGAATCCGGGTAGCGATCGAAAAATGTTCTTCTCTAAAATTGTCTCCTTTCACCTCCTTTCCTGCTCCCTAGCAATGTTCTGTCGTCTGCTTTTGTCTCCTCTTTCTGGCCCCACCCCCGTAGCCTACTTTGCCCCCTCCTCTGGGCTCCTGACTCTTTCTGCAGCCTTTCTAATATTACTCCTTGGCTCCTTCTTACTGCTGTCTTTCTGCCACACCCTTGATCTTCCGGAAGAAAAAATTTACACCTAGCCTTCTCGGACAAGGGCGAAAAATCTCGAAGGGCCCGGGTGCAAGTTGCGCACGTTAAAGATCCCTTGGCGGTCTAAAATCGATAAGAGTAGGCTTCGACCGCCACAAGGGCAAAATTCAAAATTTCCTACCACCTGAAAATGTTTAATATGTCCCGCGCGCTCATATGACCTACTGCAGTTGCGGGCGCCGTGAAACAATTACCTAAAAAAAAAAGGGGGGCACCTGTGGATATGTGTTAGGGCTGGATTCTGCTCGGTTAATCGAAGGCTTGTAAAGCAGCGGAAGTCTTGCGCTAGAGTCTTGCGAGCAGGCTTGTGGTTTGATTTGCCTCCCGCTTGCTACCGGAGTGAACTTCCGGTGAGTTGTGACTCGCGGACAGTCCTGCTGTACTGTGTCGTGACGTCGCGAACTCTCGTGGCAGTGGGCTCAGTACATATTATAGATTCTCTGGTTATTTGCGTTGAGAGGCTTGCACCAAAAGTGCAAGATCGGTTGTTGTTTTTTCATAGTTCGGTTGTTGTTTTTTCATAGTTCGGTTGTAAAAAACAAAAAGCTCTATTCAATGCACTTAAAAATTAATATTGGATCGGCTATTCTTATGATGTTAAGGCCTGTTTATTTTTAATGTGCACGAGCCAAGCGCTTCATCGTCGCACGCAAAAGACCTCAGTTCGATTCCCGTATGGGGAGAAATTTTACTGAGAACCTCCGTCTTTCTGCTGGGGCGTTGTTCCCTCTCAGCCCAGGTTGGCCCTGACATTGGGTTGAAGTAGGCCTAGCCCGTCTCCTAAATGTTGTGTATTATGTCACTGTGAGTGTAACACATCTACAAAATAGGTTACATACGTACGATACAAAAGCCAATCACAACGACCCCTGGAGTTCTCCATTCTAGGGTAATCTAAGTCTACTTATTCTTATTATTATCAGAAACCTAGGTCTCTGTTACTACAATACCACGCTCCCTCTCACTTATCCATTCGCTTAGCTGATTAACGGCGGGAAGTTAAAAATAACTTCAGCTCTCTACGCCTTGCACCAAAACAAGCCCAACCTCTCCCTTCCTCCACGGTTCAAAGTTCACACAGCGCACAGTACTCTCTTGCTGTTTGAACACATCGGACTGTCTTGTCGCCATCAAGACGGTCCTACGCCATCGAGCCCGTGCCGCTCGCTCGGTGTATCGAGACAGTACAAGTCAGCAGGTCAGGTTTGGAGCTTGTCCTGGGGCAAATCTGTAAGCCTAGCGCAAATCAGTACTGTGTGAATTGTGGGGCCTGTGGCAGCGGACGGGACTTGAGGCTTGCGCAGGCCTCGATTAATCGAGTAAACTACAGCGCCACGCCGTGCAGTGACTCTGTGGGGCGAGATCTCTCACTCTCCCCCTCTCTCTTTTTCTGACGTAAGTGGCTTCGCGGATTGCAAGCAGGGTAGGGATGATGAGGGGGCCTGACACGAGTGGCTTCGCGGATTGCTAGTTGCTGTGGACTTGAAGTTTAGACTAGACCAAGGAGGTTACAGTTTGCGCTAGACTCAACTTATCATGCTGGTGATTTGATTTGATGATTTGACCTACTGATTTGAGGCTTGCGACTTGAACTAGGGGCTTGTGAGCACGAGCGGGTTTGCTACCGGGGTACAGCCCTAATATGTGTAATTTATTTTGTTCGTTATTTCGCAGAGAAGCCTCAAGACAGACACTTTCTTACCCCTTCCCCCTTCGCTTGCTTGTTTGTTTGTTTGTCGTTGTTTTTTTGTGTGGGTTTTTTTGGTTTTGTTTGTTTGTTTATCTTTTTGTTTTGTTAAAGAAAAGACCACTCATTCAAAATACAGTAGTGCCTGCTTGAACGGTCACCTGAATAAGACGATCATCTATACAAATAGCCACTTCCCATTTCTCCATTCCGTTAAAAAAAATATATTATATGACACTGTTCATAACGTCCACCTGTCTAAGACTAAGCTTCTCCCTGACTATAGGTGGCCGCCTCCTCGGACAATTTCGACTGTGCATGTCTATTCGAGTCAATCCTGTTATATGGGTGCGAAGCATGGACAATCTGGAAAGAACAATTGAGGTGACAGAGTTGTGGTTCATAAGACGCATGCTGTGTATCCCATGGAGAGCTAGAAAAACAATTGAAGAAGTCTTGGTAGAAGCATATTGTAGACAACAGCTTATGACGAATATGCGAAACCGACAGGCAAATTTCATTGGACACACAATGCAGAAAGAAGCATTGAAGAATATTATTGCAACAACAGGCAGGTTTGATGGAAAAAGAGGCAGAGGAAAACAGAAGGAAAAGATACTGGACAGGTTGACAACATGGTCAGGGAACAGCAAGAAAGACAGACACCATCGCTGCATCGCAAGACAGAGTGAAGTGGAGGTCCATGATCGCCCACGCTAGTCGGCTAGGCACCGGATGATGGTGATGATGATGTACTTTAACTTTAGTGAGCCCCAGCAGCTGCAGATTCCGATACCTCCGGGGGCCTGGTGACGTAGGTTCCACATGTCCTATGAGGCAGTTCGGTGTCGTTGGTCGTGTCGTAGACAGAGCCAAAGTCTCCCAGTGCCACGTGACCCGAACTCAGGACGAAGGTGTTCTCCGGCTTCACGTCTCTTGGATAAGATAAAAATAAGAGAAGAGAAGAGAAGAAAAGAAAAGAGAAGAGAAGAGAAAAGAAGAGAAGAGAAGAGAAGACAAGAAAAGAGAAGAGAAGAGAAGAGAAGACAAGAAAAGAGAAGAGAAGAGAAGACAAGAAAAGAGAAGAGAAGAGAAGAGAAGAGAAGAGAAGAGAAGACAAGACAAGAAAAGAGAAGAGAAAAGAAGAGAAGACAAGACAAGAAAAGAGAAGAGAAGAGAAGACAAGACAAGACAAGAAAAGAGAAAAGAAGAGAAGAGAAGACAAGAAAAGAAAAGAGAAGAGAAGAGGGGATAAGAGAAGAGAAGACAAGAGAAGAGAGTATAAATTAATTTTAGAAATTGAAAGTGTGCTTTCGACATCTGCTGTTCGCATCATACCAGTGGTTCACTATCTACATGTATGTATTGTGTTCTCTATCCCCTTCCCCCTTCTCTCTCTCTCTCTCTCTCTC
>NW_004797717.1:210153-213989 GCF_000002075.1 Aplysia californica | reverse complement strand
TGATGATGATGATGATGATGATGATGATGATGATGATGATGATGATGATGATGGTATATTTATCATACCACTTCTTGTCATTCCCTTTCCTCCGGTCTTTTAGATTTGTGCTTGTCGCACCTCTTAGCATCGTGACGTTGATGTGCGCACTAGTGTAGTCATTAGATCTAACATTATTTTTGGTATGTTCCTGATGAAGCCCGTGATCAGGTGAAACGTTGAACCTATATAACATATCTTTAGAAATTCTACAAGTTTCAACCCCTTTTTTAATCCCCTGTTATTCACAATGATGATGATGTTCTTGTTGTTGTTGATGTTGTTGTTGTTGTGTGTGTGTGTGGTAGCCTATCCGTTCGAAATGTTCGGAGCCCCGAAGATGTTGTTGTTGTTGTTGTTGTTGATGATGATGATGACGAATTGTGAATGTTCCTGAGGAAGCCCGTTGAGGGTGAAACGTTGAACTTTGGATAAAATATATTTTGGAAACACTACCAGGTTTTAACTGTTTTAACATCTGCTTTGTACAATGATGATGATGATGATGATGATGATGATGACGATGAACAACAACGACGATGACTCACCTGTGTATAATTTGGTGGTCATGGAGAAAATCCAGGGCACAGGCCATCTCTAGGGCGTAAAAGCTGCGTGTTAAAAACACAACCCACCGTTGTAAAGTAGGCCTACGGTACGTTACCACAGAGACGGGACAACAGAATGGATGGAGTGGAGGGTGGGCGTTAACTCAGTTGGTGTCATAAGGGGTTGTGGACCAATAAATGGCCCTGGTTTGGAGAATCCCTAACGGGGCTTTCCTGAACATGGGCTGTTTTGGGGGGCGTTTTTCACGAAAGAATTTCACTCATCTGGTTCGCTACTTTAAATTTGAAGATCCCATCTCTTGAATAACTTTGCATTGTTGAAAAAGAGGGGTGTTAAACCTATGCAGTTTCACAACGGACTGGAGAAAAGGTGTGGAGAAATGAGTGGAATACTAAGCACAATTCTTCCAAAAAATAACTAGCAAGTCCGGGAGGCAAACCCTCTAACACTGTCGTTTAGATCAATACAATCATCATCGTCATCATCATCATCATCATCATCATCATCATCACCATCATCATCATCATCATCATCATCATCATCATCATCATCATCATCATCATCATCGTTGTATACAGTACGAGTATACAGAGAATAAAAAAGGTTGAAACCTGGTAGGATTTCCTAAAGATTTTATAACACGTTCAACGTTTTTGCCCATTACGGGCTTTGTCAAGAACATTTTAAAAAACCATCATCATCATCATCATCATCATCATCATCATCATCATCATCAGCAGCAGCAGCAGCAGCAGCAGCAGCAGCAGCAGCAGCAGCAGCAGCAGCAGCAGCAGCAGCAGCAGCAGCAGCAGCAGCAGCAGCATCGTTGTCGTCGTCGTCACTGTTAACTGGTAAAAAGATTTCAGCATTTTCAGATCGTCATTGTATGGCGAGAACTAATACTGATAGATTTTGATAACGACGAAAGGTCGGAAGACTAAGAAAGTGAGGACAAACCAGGTGTTTGCACTGCCCAGTCCCTTGACCGCTGACGTCAGATGGTCCAAGGTGCGGAAAGGCGCGTACTCCAGCAGGATGTAGTAGTTGGTCTGGCGGTCGACGGAGAAAAACAAACGACAGAGTCAATACTTGTGTGTGTGTTTGTCTGAGTAAAGAGTCACATAGACGCTAAAACCGCCATTTAGTACTGGGTGAAAAAGCTGAATTATTTGCAGAAACAACAGAAGGGAAAAAAGAGAAGTAGGATCTCTACCAGTAGAGCCTTACAGCATCCCATAGGGTCAATATGCAGAGACAGTAGGCTATAGAGCTTAGTTATAAATGGACACTTCGTTAGATTAGAATTACAAAGTTCTATCTGACAATTTTGGCCTTTTTGATTTACTAAAACAATGAGATCAGAAACCAAAATGTTCTATCTGCTCTATCAAAATCGTAAGATTATTCGGATTATTAAGATATTCAAAGAATTGCATTCGAAAAAGTTTGGCATGCGGTACTCGAAATTTTAAATGTCAAATTTCTCGAAACCAGGTACTGAACAGATAGAACTTTGTAATTCTAGGTAGCGATTTAAAAAATGTGTACTCTCTAGGTATGGATCTTGACTGCAAATGATGGTTTATAAAATGTATCCTTTTATGAGTATAGATTATTATAAATTATAAATACATGTACAAACTTTTTACAGTTTGCACTTTTATCGATTGCTTAGTGTAACACTCCGCCTTTCACCATTTTAAAAAACGAATCAATCTCACAGTAGGTGGATGGTGGTTGCTCTGGTGTGTTTTCGTCCTTCTTTCCTATCGAACATCTGTCGTTCTCATCTCTCCTTTTTGTGTTTGTTACTCTCTTTAACACCTCTAACTCTAATACGGGGTGCCCATTGGCGGATCGGGTCGAATAGGGGCGGTTTACCAGCCAGATTGAGGGCGCAAAGAGGCTATCGTGGCACAAGCCGAACTGTCCCGACTCGTCGTCTCAAAAACAAATGCGTTTGTTTTCAGGTGACAAGCGGGCGATCATCCCGACTCGACCCGACCCGACTCGATCCCGTATGCAATGGGCATCCGGTATATTCTTCAGCAATAATATGACCTAATTGTGTTGTAAGTGCCGTAAAACGCTCTATAGAACAAAAAAATATAATATATACAATATGAGTATTGCACTGAGCTGTCAATATAGACGTCATAGAGCTTACCAGTGCGCGGAATCCATCTAGGATGCGTAGCAGGAAAGGCGAATCTCGATTCAAACGGGCCATGTTCATCTCCCTGAGCGCCTCGTGGGAGTGTCGGTCGTTGAGAATCTTCATGATCGCCACCAATTTGGACTCTTTGTGCTGTACCAGATGGATCTGGGGACACGGACGACGTAATGCCAGGTATCCAGAATTTCTTTTTTCCCCCTTCTTCAAGTTTAATCATCATCATCATCATCATCATCATCATCATCATCATCATCATCATCATCATCATCATCATCATCGAGTACCAGATCTGTGACAGACAACGGCGATCATGGTTCTCCATTCATTCACCCGTTTGCTTGGATGCTCAATTTTTAAAAAAAAGCTACTCTATCCCGTCAACCACCTGTTTAGACTCTCCAAGTAGGCTGCTGAATTTCCATAGGAAGAGAAAAATAAAGCTGACGATTATACAACCTAAAGTGGTTTGTGAGATGCATCTGAAATAATTGCTCACAATGACAATAAAGATTCAACTAATATTCTCCTTTATCCTGTTTCCTCTGTTTCTGTGTCTCATTTCCTTCTTCTTTACCCCGACTCACTCCCAAAATGGTTGGCTGGAGGGTGGCACTGGCAGATCCCATTCATCCCCACCCCCCATTTGTTGTTGCTGTGTTTCTGCACGAATAGCCGTTACCGCCTTTGCACGCTTTTCAATCAAACTCGAACTCACCCCACTTTCATTCCTCTCCCGAGGGTAATGAAAATGGAAAAACAGAATTTTTTAAATAAGTTTTATTATCTATTTAATGTTTTAGGCGTAAAGGATTAAACGAGAAGCTTTTTTAACGACGGATTTTTTTCAATCCTAACAGTTTTATTTATGTCATACAGTCCAACATTCTACGTACTTTGCACGTCGACCCGCGGAAAATATTGAGCTTCAGCGTTTGGAACTCTTCAGGGTGCTGTGGGAACAATAGAGAATTATTATAAATTCAAATTTTCACAGGCCAGTGGGAGAGAATTGTTGTAAGTCTCTTCTCTTGCATAATTAACACCCCCCCCC
>NW_004797717.1:207247-208996 GCF_000002075.1 Aplysia californica | reverse complement strand
GAGAGAGAGAGAGAGAGAGAGAGAGAGAGAACGAACCAAAATTTGCCACCGAAGCAGTTGGTGCAAATGTATGTTTGACGGGTGTTCTGGTGTGGTTTGCTCCAACTGTCATATCAAACCATCTATCGCCTTTTCCTATTTTTTTAATGTTTGTAACTTTTTTGGGGTAAAACTTTTAATCTTTGTCACTTATGATATTGCCTAATTGTGCTGCGAGTGCCGTGAAACGATAATCAAAAAGATCATTTAAAAACATAATAAATCAAGAAAACAGTTGGTGCTATTTCTTTGCACTCAACACAAAACATTGTCTGAGACTCGGAATTAACGAAACCAAATATAACAACGATAAGCTTAAGTGTTGAGCACCAAACATTAAAAATGTCAAAATGAAACATGGTCAATCCAACTGTGGCCATAGGAGGAACTTACGTAGGTTTTCCACACCCCTGGCTGAGGACAAATGGACATTTTGATGTGGGTTTTACAACGATTTAGAAGGAGGAGGAGTAGGGAGAGGAGTAGAAAAAGGAGAAGGAAGGAGGAGGTGTGAGGAAGAAGAAGAGGAGTAGGGAGAGGAGTAAGAAGAGGAGGAGGAAGAGGAGGAGAAAAGAAGGAGAAGAGGAGTAGGGAGAGAACGAGGAGGTGAGAGAGGAGAACGACGAGGAGGGCGAGGAGGAGGAGGAGGAAGAGGAGGAGGAGGAGAAGGAGGAGGAGGAGAAGGAGGAGGAGGAGGGAAAGAAAGAGGAGGAAGAGACATGGAGGAGGAAGAGCAGAAGCTAAACATTTTACAGTAGCGCCGGTAATCTAGTGATGAGGCTACCGGACTCGTACTAATGAGGTTGCGGGTTGGAGGATTCGAGCTTCGACGCTGTGTCCTTGGCAAAGGCATTCTATACGAATTTACCTCTCTTCACCCGGTTGGGAATGGGTACCCGGCCATAGACATCGATAGATCATGTCTGTATATTAGTGTTTAACCACCTATAAAATGACAGCCTGCACTGCATGTTTCCCAGGAAGTTGATATTGTCTTAGAATGTAACTATTCTGCAGGGGTAATAAAGCAGATTGTGAGGCGCATAGAGCTTGCTGTTGAGCTGAAATTTGCATTATACAAACGCTATTTATTATCTATTATTTATTTACGCCCCCCCCCTAAAAATCGACTCAAGTTAGTGAAGAAGGCAGAGAATTAAGAGGAGAACACTACAGCAATAACGAATATCTTTCATTACCACCACCAGTACTACCAGCACTATAACTATCGCCATCGATACAGCAGACGCCAAACCCCATTCCCTTTAGCACATGAAAATAGCTGGGAGACACAGGCAAATAAAAGTTTACCTGTCAAGAGCCATAGCAAATCCTTACACAACTATTCCTTCTGTTACCATTGTTATACCATCACTAACCACACCCATTACCAAAAATGCCTATAGACTCACTAGGCCAAAGACAAAATTACCACTTCCACTACTACAATTACTACTTCGACCACTATTACTACTATTAGCATTACCATCACAACCAATTTAACATCTTTTACCACTATCACCACTACCATTACACCACCACCGAAGCAACTTCTACAACTTAACAAAAGCCATTGTCATCTCGCAAGCACACACACACAAACACACACACACGCACACACACAAGCACACACACATACGCATTCTCTCTCTTTCTCTCCCTCTCTCTCCCTCTCCCTCCCTCTCTTTGTCTCTCTCTCTCTCTCTCTCT
>NW_004797717.1:200902-205176 GCF_000002075.1 Aplysia californica | reverse complement strand
AACCGGTCGAGGTGCCGTGTGCTGGGCTGGGACTCCATGAACTCAAAGTACTCCGAATTCTGAGGCATGCTGGACTCCCGATGCGGCTGCAAACACAATTATTGTTCATACATATAGAGAGATAATAATATATATCTTTATACCTTATATATTAATATCCCAATTGAAAGAGCTGCAGAGCTGGCCTAACATAGATAGCTGCGTCTCCCCTCGACGCTTGACGTCAACAGAGGATAAAAAAGTCAAGGTAAAAATATTTAGATAGGGTAAAATATGGTTAGTTTATCTAAAATTTGTACAGATGAAAGGTTTTAGAATGAATTTTTATATTTTTTATAGGGAAGACCGATCAAGTGGACTTAGCGAAAGTGAGACGGAACTGTGTTCAGTAAGAAAAAATAGCCACATTTTTTAAAGGTTTCTAAGGGCATTTCTTTAATCGAAATCCTGCAGGCACAGGATCCTGTAAACTGATGAGCAGAACTTCCTCCAAATGCCAAATTGTATTTGTTTAACGCCCCGTGCAACACTGTAAGGTTATTCAGGAGGCGGGAACTCCGAATTTAGAATCCATCCCCGAAAGGACCGAGCCAAAATCGGAAAATTCGTGTAAAGTGACTTTCCCAGGAACACAATGTCGAATCGAGCTGAGGCTCGAATCCCTTAATCCGCAATCTTAAGACAATGGGTACAGTGTACAACCACTGGACCACCTACCCCACCCACCATTTCTCCGACGGTTTTTCTTTGCCGCTGGGGCGGACAGCATTTCGACTGTAGCGCACCGCACTACTTTAATGCGGTGTTCGCACATACAGGAGTAACGAAGCCGAGTAAGACAAAATTTCTAAGTCCAGCAAGTCGGGGCTACTCTGGATACATTTCGCCGAGGAATCAGCCTTCCCCCGCGAGTGATAGTTCATGCTCGCCGTCTGAAATTATTACACGGGAAGCTTGCCGAAATTTTCAAACATGCTTACAATTTTTGCCGAGCGAAAAACGAGTCGCCGAGTCAATAACTTGCTCGGGGAAAACTCGGGGAGGACTCGGGGAGTATCAGAAATAGCTCGGCGTGCAAAGTTGCATACATTGCCGAGTGACAATCACACGCCGACAAGATCTGAATGGTAGCCGTGTTAAATTTTATACTCTGCTCCCTGGGTAAAAATCTTGAACGGGAGTATGAGTTACTACTCAAGCACGGTGTGTGAAAGTTGACACGACGAGCATGTAACTATTTCCTGTTGCCAGGTATCGAAGAGTGACAACCAGCTTGATGCCAGGTTCCAGTGACTGCCTCCAGAAAGTGTTTACCTTTTGGATGGTGCGGCCAATTTTCTCCTGTAGTTCTTGGGAAAAAAAACCCTCTGGAGAAGCTCTGTGGAGGTTCCTGAAGGATGCCACATCTTCAACTTGCACTTCAGCCATCAGCTTCTCAAACTGTCCTAAGTTCTTATGAGCCATGGTCTAACCCAACAGGTCCTCCTCCTCCTCCTCCTCCTCTTCCTCCTCTTCTCCTCTTCTTGCACCAGCACAACAGCAAGGGCACCATTATTATTTATACACGGAGTATACGTCTATCGTCTGTGTTATATGAGACATGTTGAAGGAATGAGCACAAACATTTTGCCCCCCTCTTTATATATTATAACATTGTTCGCTGGCAAGATGGTCAGCATGGACGGCGAGTTTGTCGGCGTATACAATTTTACTCGACTGCTTCATTTTTTGGCTCTGCAAGTGGCCAGGATTGAAACTAATAGCTCGGCAAGACGCTCGGCGATATGCTCGACGTCCGAAATTATTGCTCGGCGAGCGTCTCCACAAGTGCTCACCGACACAATAATGTCAACAGTCATGGCCAGATGCTCGTCACGAATAAACCCGAATTTGACATGATCTTATCGGGAATTGCTCGTCGACTCTACTCCTGTATGTGTGAACACCGCATAACATCGTATCTGGAGCGTTAACAGAGGAGAGACAGGGTCGAGCACGAACAGACAAGAGCTTGATAGATAGATAGATAGATAGATAGATAGATAGATAGATAGATAGATAGATAGATAGATAGATAGATAGATAGATAGATAGATAGATAGAGAAACAGAGTGAGTGAGAAAGACAGAGTGAGCGAGAGAGAGAGAGAGAGAGAGGGAGAGAGAGAGAGAGAGAGAGAGAGAGAGAGAGAGAGAGAGAGAGAGAGAGAGAGAGAGGCGGGGATGAGGAGGAGAGAGAACGAGTTTCCACTTCTCCCAACGTTCACTATGTCCGTGTAGGGTTACCTGAACACTGGTTCTGCGTTGCTTGCGTTGTTTGCTACGTTTACAGCAGGGCATGGCGATCTTCTGAAATAGAAGCTCTGGTCTTTGTTTTGGGTAACAGCGAGGCGCGGAAAATAATAATTCAAAGCAAGACATACCCCTTCCCCCTTTCCTCAATACACACGAACTAACTTAAATACAAGCAAAACAAAAGCCAAAACAAAACGAAAAGACAAACTTGGAATGCCCTACCTAATTAAAAACTGCAAACAAAAATAAATAAAGACAATTATGTTCCGCAACAGTTTACCGCTCTCTGTAGCTATAATTTAATGAATTTTGGTTATTCGTTGGTATCTGAGTAGACACGATAAGCTGTATTTATTACCATAGCACATGATGTCGCTGTTTCGCTACCATAGATTGACAAAATTTTATCTGACATTTTTGGCCGTAGTTACTAAAGACAAGGAGGCCAGAAACCAAATGGTCTAGCTGCTCTATCAAAATCGTACGGTTTTAAGTCGTTATTAAGATATTCACATATTGCAGTTTTTGAAAAAGCTTGATACATTGTGAAAAAAAATAATTTTAACCTCAAATTTCTCAAAACTAGTTACTGAGCAGCTAAATCTTTGTAATTCTGGGGCAGCGGTTAATAAATAAAAATGGTAAGGGTTTCACGGCGCTCGTAACTGCATACGACCATATGAGCGCGCGGGACATATTACACATTTTCAGTTGGTAAGAATTTTGAATTTTGCCAGGGTGGCGGCTAAATCTTATCGATTTTAGAACACCAAAGAATCTTTGACGTACGCAGCTTGGACACGAGACCTCCGAGATATTTCGCCCGAGTAGCGGTTGTCACAAGCCGTGGATGTAAAACTAAAAAGCTAAGAGAGGAGCAGTCAGGATTTCGTAAAAAGACCAGATTGCAACTTTGGGGATAATTGTGGAACAGTCCACAGAGTGGAACTCTTCCCTATACGTTAACTTTGATGACTACGAGAAAGCTTTTGACAGTCTAGATAGGGACTCAATGTGGCAACTCATGCGCAACCACGGAATACCTGGCAAGTTCGTCAGATTGATCAAGAGGATGTATGAGGGAATGAGCTGAAGTGTCTTACTTGTACTTGGAGGGCAACTGACAGACTCGTTTGAAGTGAAAACAGGAGTGGGACATGGATGCCTGCTATCGCCTTTTCTCTTTTTATTAGCAGAGGATTGGATTAGGAGACAGACATCATCGGGACAACGCGGTGGCATACAGTGGACCCTTCCCAGTCAGTTGGAAGACTTGGACTTTGCCGACGACTTGGCACTTCTTTCTCACAGTCGAGCCCAGATGCAACAGAAAACAGACCGCCTCAGGACCTTCTCCCGTGGTGTTGGACTCCATATTCACAGATATAAAACGAACGTTCTTTGCATGAATACAGCCGACGTTCCTATCACACTGCAAGGGGCACAATTGGCGGATGTTGAATCCTTCACCTACGTGGGAAGTGTCATCAACAAGGCAGGGGGAACAGACAAAGACATCATGTCAATGTCAGAATCCAAAAGGCAAGAGCAGCATTCATCATCCTCAGGAATATATGGGTGTCTAAGGAACTGGGATTGAACACCAAGCTGAGGATCTTAAAAACAAACGTGAAGACTGTTCTACTGTATGGTTCAGAGATCTGGAGGCTCACAGCATCAGCAGCAAGGAACCTGCAGGGCTTCATAAATGGATGCCTATGGAGGATAGTGGGGATCAAGTGGTAGGATCGAATCACAAATGCTCAACTGTGTGAAAGAACAAGCCAAAGGCCAGTAAAGGAAGACATACAGGTGGAGAAATGGAAACGGATTGGGCACACCCTGAGGAAAGCCCCGACAAGCATCATCAGACAGGCTTTGATGTGGAATCCACAAGGAAATCGTAAGAAAGAAAGACCAAAGATGACATGGAGGCGAGCGGTACAAGCGGAAATGGAAAAGGCGGGGACACAAATTGTA
>NW_004797717.1:178170-200392 GCF_000002075.1 Aplysia californica | reverse complement strand
TAGAAAATCTTTTTTTTTTTAATTTAAAATTATTATTTTTTATCCCTTGCCCATCTATATGAGATTGACGCCATCTGATTAGTAGAAAAAAGTGCGTATGATAGTGTCCAAAAGTATATTACGTGTATGTAACTGTTACAGATAGATATTCAAGGATTGTAGATGTAAGTTAATGAACGTTATTTTCAAATAAACTACCATGCATACACAAATCAGAAAAACTACTTTACGTATTTCATAGCAAGCCTTTTGTTGACTGTTTTTTGGGGTTTTTTTTTAGGTTTCAGGTAAGAAAAACAAAAAACGTTCTGTTTCTTTTCTTGAGAAGAGGTTCTTTAAGGACAAGTTTTCCTCTTCCGCTTATAACTTATCATACACAAAACATAATTTTTAGTCTCTAAAAATTGAATCAAACTCACTCCAAAATAGATAATCTAGATGTCCCACCCGAATTTTTGAGAATTTTCTGATCTTGTTCCCTGGAGAGTAATGAATCATTTTGCAGTAGGCTTCCAAGAAATAACAATAGTAGGCCCAACGATTAATTCTTTAAACTATTTCTTCATACATTTGGGAGGTGTCATGGTAAAAATTAGGAGTTCGTTAGTATAATGAAATTGGAGAAAACGACATAGTGCCTTCCACGTAGCAATTTTTAATGGATTTTTTTTGTTTGGTTTGTTCTAGGTTCAACACCTTTTATGTCCACGTAAATGAACCTTCCTGTGTGGATTTTTACTGAGATCAAAGGCACACAAACGTAAATTTGCAGTTCCCAAGAACACTCACTTTTTGAAAGTCACCAAACTTTAGCGGCCATTTCTCACTAAATTTACCTCCCACCAACGACCCCCACATCCTTCAAAAGCAATACCTCGACTTCTTTTAAACTAGATCTAGATCTCTGATTAAAGACAGATGGGTATTTTGTCCTTTAAAACAAGACAAATGAACAGGTTTTAAGATGCTACCAATTACTCCAATTGGCCAAATATTGACAAGCGCCTGATTTCACCCTGTTGTGACACATTAATATAGAATCTAGATCTAGATCTAATAGATCTAGATCTAGTAGGGAATTAGGGTTTTCATTGGGTTAGAGAGGACGGTCAAGAAACTACTTATTCCGCCCTCACACACACACTTTCACAAATACCTTTAAGGTGTTGTATCCTTTTTCGGATAAAAAAAATTCTCGAACAATCCTCACACCCTCACCTCGTACCTTTATTCAACAACTGTGTTGTAATAATAATAAGGTAATCGCAGTTCTGCCAACTGTTATTGGGAGGAGACAGAATACCCGGAGCATAAACAAAAGACCAACTTCCTTGCAGGAAGTACAATATTACCACTCTATCACAAGCGTGAGAGGGGATATTGTCTAGAGTGAAGAAACTGGATATTTCCGATTTTCCCCCTCCTCTACAGAAAGTTGTGGAGTCGGTTTACACCAAAGATTGCGCAGTAAAAGTAAAGATTCGTTATAAATGATAGACTATTCTATCCTTTATAATAAAGAATGTGATCTTAGGTACAAGTAAGCAGAGTACAAATTGGTTCTTTCCTCTCCTTGATATACCAATTCAAAGATGTCCTAAAAAAACCGACACTATGCCTTTTTTTATTGAGTGATGTATCATGTAATCTTGCCATCAGATACATTGTACCACTCTGATCGTACCAAGCTGAGAGAGTATGTCTGAAGTTTACGCTTCTCTTTCTCTCTTTAAACAAACCTTTGCGGAGGTCAAAACGCTACAAAAACACCCTACAGAAAATGTCTTTGGAGGTCTTCAACATGAATTCCCTTGACACAGGAGAGCCTGACTTCTGACAGACCCATTAATTGGAGAGTAGCGATCACAGAGGACAGCAAATTTTTTTAACATGAGTAAGAAATGAGTAAGTAATTCACGAGTACGAAATAGTGGAGTGAAGAAAGAAGCTCGCAAGTTGCGCTCTACTACAAATGGAAGTGAAGCTTTTGAAGGCTCAAAATGTGGAAAACTCTCCTCCGTCAGTATTGGACTCATTGACCTTAGCAGAAGCCACGAGCCATCATAATATTTTCTTCTATTTCACCAAAGAAATATCATCCTCCCTCTGCAAATAAATTGGTTTTGAGACGTAAGAAGAACACTTTACCGCAGATCAGATCAGTTGTGGCGTCGGTGGCCTGATGGTTAGGCTCTCGGACTCGCAAACGTAAGGTCGTGGGTTCGAATCCCGTCAACGGCCCGACGTTGTGTCCTTGGGAAAGGCACTTTACATGAATTTTCCTCACTTCACCCAAGTGGGAATGGGTACCCGGCTATAGACAGCGAAAGATCTTGTCAGTTTGTTAGTGTTTGAGCGCTTAATCGGCTGCTCGCACTGTATGCTTCCCGGGAAGCTGAGAATGTTTCGGAGTGTTCTATGGTCTGCTGGGGTAATAATATAGTGTAAAGCGCATAGAGCCTGCTGCTGAGCGGGGATATGCGCTATACAAATGCTATCTATTATCTATTATTATTATTATTTCGTTGCTGCTTTGACCTTGAGGCTGTCCTGTTGTGGTACGTCAAGGAACATCATAGTTGTTAAACCTCTTTTTCAATGTTCAACGCAGAAAGAGGCCAAAAAGTGTACTTACACAGAACAGAGTCAAAGGGACGAAGAGCTATGACTAAAAGCTCCACAAACAGCTCTGGTCTAATTAAACCCAGGTCAGGATTTGAACCGGGCCTCCTGTACAACAGCCGAGCGGTTCTCGATAAAAATTCACAAAACACTCACCCACACAGAAATGGAACTCGAGTCTTGTGTGTGTGACAGTGTTAACCACAGACATTGGTCAAGGGTAACCGGTCATTTCGTCGCATGGTCATCTCGTCACACTACAATTATGTGTGACGAAATGACTTCGCTTGTATGGTCGCTTTTAATGACAAAAGGGCCAACCCAGATTTCGGGGGTTTACAAATCTTGACCGACACCAAAAGCGGGCATTGGCCTACCTATAGGAGAAGTTTGGTTTCATTGGTGTGTATATTTGTTTGGAAATAGAGAAAACTCTCGTTGTCTTTTAAAGAAACTGAACAAGGGGCTAGAACTTTACGTTATATTTTCTCAAAACAGAATTTTTCGGGATAGCCCCCTTGTGCTTAAAAGCGACCATATATCTCTCTCCAAAATTGTTATGCTAGTAGAGATTTGGAGTCCGCCTACAGCTTTTTTTGAAATGATATAGATTATTAATGAAAATTAAATCTTCGTCTAAACTGTTCCATAGCTGAAAAATAGTTTTTAAAATAAGGCAAAAACAATGTCTGGTAAAGAGTTATAGTAAGGCTTCGTTTGGAAGTAAGGTCCAGCTATTATTAGCAAAATTGCATTATCGTACATTTCTATTAGCTAATTTGTTTTTAACAGAACATGATCTTGCCAACCACTCCTTTCATCAATAATTTAAAAACGTTCTTGATAGGACTCGATATATAGATTTCAATATTGTCAATAGGCCTACATTATTAACGAACGGTGTAGCTGATCAGGTGGGCACGACGACTCGCACAGCCGCCCCACCCCCTCCCATTCTTCCACACACAGCCCAAAAAAAAATAAATAAATAAATAATAATAATAAATCGTGAGCGATTGTCATAACAATGCGCGTTTGATGTTCGCAAGTGTACTACGAAATGACCGTCTCCATTCAACCTTGAGGATTTGGAGTGTGACTAGATGACTGTGACGTCTTGACCGCACCAGTGTGACGAAACGACTGATATTCAAGATAGATAAGACAGACAGAAAGAAAAAACCCAGAGAGAGTACAGAAGTAAAATTAAAAGACCATCCACGCGCGAGTTGTGTGTGAAAGCGAGCTTGATCTATAATACAATTCAAAAAGTGGGGTGTCCAGTACAACTAACTGAGCGGGGAGAAAGAGCATTTATAACACATCCAGGAACCCACTTAAGCCTTGTGAAGTCAAGCCTCCAGCCGCCAACAGTATAATTCAATCAAGAAAAGAACATTGTACATAGCCCCCTTACAGGCTCTCTACATTGTTTTGTTTTAGTTTACGTTTTACAGCACTTACAACACAGTTATGGCATATAAGTGCCGACGATTTGAGATGTTACAAGATAGAGAGTTACAAACACAAAAAAAGAGGGAGAGATAAAAACAATAGATGTTTGATAGGAAAGAGGGAGCAAACCACACCAGACCACCAGCCAACCACCCACGTCTTCATAGTAATGATTGTACATGTTTTACGCTCAAATCAATACAATTTATATAATTTGGGAGGCAGGCTGTTACAATCCTGTTGTTAGGGCCAACCCAACAGATAGATGGAGTTATTTGATAAAACAACTTCCCCACATGTGAATTGAACCCACACCTCCCACATGCCTTAGCAAGGAGCCTGACCATTACAGCGCAGATGCAGGTTCTTTCGTACAACATCAAAAATAAATATAGATCCTAAAAAATAAACTAACACTGGACAAGATGTGTACTGTAGCGAATAAGTCAAATATTTAATAATCAAATGTTGGCCTGTAGACAGTAATGAAAATGGATCATACAAAAGATGTAAAAAAAAAAAAAACACAACAAAAAAACAACCATAGCATGCAAAGAAACCTTAGCAAAATCTAATCAAACGACCACAGTCTCTCTCACACTACATCAGCAATACGCTGCATGGGGTCAACTTTTACACTCATGACAACATGACATTAATCAGTAGAGGAATGATTGTGTACAATGGTGTACTCACAAGAGAATGGGAGCAAAGTATGAAAAACAGTCGAGGCCTACATGTCCTAGATAGATAGATAGATAGATAGATAGATAGATAGATAGATAGATAGATAGATAGACAGACAGATAGATAGATAGAGAGAGACAGAGAGAGATATATATATATATATATATATATAGAGAGAGAGAGAGAGAGAGAGAGAGAGAGAGAAGAAAAAAGGGAGAGTAGAGCTCTCAACAGATTTCAAATGTGAATGCTGGACATGGCAGGCTAGACTTAAGTATGGCAAAGACATGTAGCAGGAAATCAGATGACTTAAAACTGTCGCAATATGTTTTGATTATGAAAAATAATACAGCCTTGACAATAGGATGCATCTGAAAACTTTAAGAATACATTGTGTAAAAACATCTGTGATCCCATACAGGAAACTTATAACCCACATCATGCATAAACTAAGAGAAGCTGACCTAAAAGCTGAGAAAGTCCTCCTGACACTTAACAAACACCATGAAGTGAGAAAAGGGGTTTGTTTTAGTAAGTGTTTTACAGCACTTGCAACACAGTTTGGTCATATAAGTGCCTAGGATTAGAGGCGTTGTAAGAGTATAACAAACAAAAAAATGAAGGAGAGATAAGGGCCATAGATGTTTGACAGGAAAGATGGAGGAAACCACATCAAAGCACCCACCAACCTCCCACGAAAAGGGGTTTAACCAACTTCTGTCTCTACAGGAGAAATTGTTTGGAAAAAAAATTAATGTAAGAGTTTTTATGTCCACATCGAAACAATTTAGATCATTTAGGAGGTGGGCTTCAACCCTGCCTGTCATGGCCAACCCGGGCTGAGAAGGAAGCAAGATCTCAACAAAAAGACCAAGATACAATAAAAATACCCCCCCCCCCCTCAGGAATCAAACTCAGGGCTCCTGTGTGCCACAGTAAAGAAACTGTGCCACAGTAAAGAAACAGCCTAACCCCAGCATCATGGATGCCGGTGAAACTCTATGAGCTGGTCGATACTCTACAGAAGACTGCTAAATTTGCAGTTGCTATCAGTCTCTACATGCACAAATGCACCAAAAAAGAAGAAAATATGAACCACATTTTCTGCTTTATTAAAGTAATTGCATAACACTATGCTTAATACAATCTTCAACTCTCATCGTGTCAGGGGAAACATGTTAGACTCTTTTTTAATCCATGTACATATTTGATTTTTCCGAAACTAAAGAGCAGGATTTAAACACGACATTATGAAGAAAAACAACGATCAAGAATATTTTTGTACAGAACCCATAAACTTCAAGGAGCATTAACAGAAATCTATGAATGTTTAATAATAATATAATAACTTTGACTTTTTACTTTTTGTTTAACAGTAATCTATATTATTTGGTTATCCATGGGGTTAGAGAAATGTAGGAGCAAATTGTTGGCCAGCTGTTAAAATTCATGTACTAAGCCCCAAATTGTTTAATTTTCTTCTGTGGTATAGGTTGCACATGCTCAAGAAATATTTTGTCAAAATTCAAATTCTAAATGTTGAAGAAAGCAAGAAAAATTACATAAGTAGGTACAATTTCTTAAAAAATGAAACTGGTTTTTTTAATCTTTCCTGAGAAATTTTGCAATATGGGCTTAGTACATTTTTAACAGTTTGCCAACAAACAGTCTACTGACGCTATCATTGAGTGAGGATGTGCAGCTTAGAGCAACATAAGTTTCTGTTCATTAGAGAAAACTCCCTAAACACCAGAAGGCTAGCATAACGCAGCACAAATATAGACTCTTCAACATCAAACAGCATATGCACAACGCTAGGAACAGTTCATTCATTAATTTTCTATTCTTTCACTCTCTCACATATACACTTTCAGTTTTCTCTCTCTCTCTCTCTCTCTCTCTCCTCTTCTCTCTCTCCTCTCTTTCTCTCCCTCTTTTTCCATCTCTTTATCTCTTTCTGTCTACTCCCTCTCTTTCTGTATCAGTATATGCATAAGCTAATTTACTGCATTATTACGCACAGCAATTGTCTTTTAATCAAGAGCCTTTACAAAATGTTGTTTGCTGCTGCTCAATCAACCACAACCCCTCATACAACACATGTGTTATGTATATGATACTACACAAAAACAAATATCGACGCAGGAATCAAGCAGATAAAACAGCTGGTTTTTCTTTAGCTTCAGACCCAGGCAGTTATATGTATACAAACAGGATGTAGTAAGGTGCACTATGAATCTTACAACTTGTTCAATAGGCCTACAGAGTGGAAACCCCACAATGTACTGTCCATAATTGATATTGTATTCCAAATTTCATATGGCGGAGATTTAAACTAAGCAGTTGAAATAGGCCATATAAATGCTGATGATTAGAGGTGCTCCTAGCAAAGAAAAGGAAGAGGAAAGATAGGATGATAGAAATTTGACAGGAAAGAAGGAACATAGCACACCAGACCACCCTCCAACTACCCACGACAACTTAATTAAGAAAAGTTAACAAAGCAATGAAAAATAATTTTTCAAAATGAAAGTAACAAAATCAATGAAACAATACATTGTCACCATTGCAAGAAAAATGAGAAAGTCCATTTGACTCTGCCTTACGTTGGTTTGTTAGTAATTGGCCTTTGTAAAGGTTTTAGGTTTTTAGCACGGCAAGTTAATTTAATAGGCTGGACCTCTCAATTCGATGTCAAACTCTAGGAGGACCAAAATAAATAGATGGAGAGTCTTAAAAATTCCCATCTAAAACAACTCTAGTTCAAAACACCCTATTGGGGCCATGTGCTCTGTAGTCCAGTATCATAACAAATGAATTACCGATATTCCTGCTTTACAGTGAGTTCCCCCTCTTTCCAGAAAAGAAGAAAATAAAAAGACAACAACCCCCCCCCGAAAAAAAAACACAAAAAAAACCCCACCCCGACAGTCAACCAAATCCCCCAAAAAACCCAACAAAAAACAAAAACAAAACAAAATTTGAAAATGTTCTTGCAATGGTGCCAACATTCACGTCATATTCAACTAAGAGATTCATGAAACACTTTGTCGTGTTACTAAATCAGATTACACACAATACGGCCATAAACTGTTCATAGGCCACAAATAATTTGACTTATTATAAGACAAAAAAAAAAAAAAAGAAAAAAAAAAGAGACATTTAGAAAGACTTCCCTGACCACAGTTACGGAGGTATAAGAAGATGAGATTCATCAAAGGCTTCTGAGTGGCTAAAACAGAGTCACACAGGCTGCTCATCACAAGGTTAACAGAAAAAAATCACTGCAACTCAATAAAAACATTCTGTATTTTCGACTAGATCGAAAAAAAAAGTGAATTCACAAAACTTTGAAGATGAAAGGAAATAGAACCATTGATACCACTGTTTGAAACTGTAAAAACAATTGATGCAAAAGCTTTACCCAGTGGAAGGCTGTACTGAAACTCAACTAACGAAATATGAAGATGATGTCAAATTTATTACTTGCTGGTCAATAGCAACGGTGAATCCCTCCTGAAATGACACTTTAATAACAGTGTGGGACCTATTTTCAAAAACAAGAACTATGTACATGTTTGGTCTCCATTTACGACACTCTCAAAATTTTGATTCCAAAATTTCCTATTGTAAGCTACTACAATAATCTAGTTCTGGGATTTTACACATAACATATCAACTCTTTGGAAATTGAATTTTTCATTGCTTTCAATACTTTCATCCAGAAATTGCCTGGAACTGTCAGATCGTTGAGATTTATGCATGGAAATTAATTTTCTTTTTTCACTAAGTTATTCATAGTGAGACAATAATCTGCAGAGAGTGGATATACAGTGAAGTTTGCTTTTAAAAACCGAAATCTGCAGGACCCCATAATATTTTCTTCTGTTCAGCTGGGTTTCTGGTTTCGAAAGGTCGCTCAAAATAGAAGAAAAGAAAAATCTCAGGGTTCTTATTTTTCTATGGTTTATTGCTGTTTTTGGATTAACAGTGTTCAAATTAAGCGGATGCCACTGTATATACACTGTATAAATATATATAGAAATTTTATATATTTAAGATACGTAAATAATGTTTTAATTAAGCAAAAGCTTCAGGATTCTTTTTGATCTCAAACTTTGAGAAACAGGGACATTTTGTGCTTTGGTTACCTCACACATTAAGATAATGTTGTACGGTCAACCGCCCCTAAACGACATCAAATCAGCTAGAGATGTACTGTTGTCATGGTACAGAAGAAATCTATATTCACATGGGGGGGGGGGGGGGTTGGGAGGTGCCTTTTTAAAGGTCTGACTTTTCATGCAATTGAGGGGAAATGGAATAATTTTTTATTCGGTGTTAGCAGCTTTTAATTCATTTTTCAAAGTGAAAACATTGGGAAATATACATAAAGTCATTAAAGAAATGAATACAGCATCAGTTCAAGTATAGAGAAAACTGGACAGAAAAATTCCCAGAACACTGAGTATGCCATTTAGTCATTATAATAATTTCAGTAAGTACAGCAGGGAAATAGAAGCAAAAGAACCTTGAAAATTTCTTTCATTACAACATACTGTATTGCACACACACCAACACCCCTTCCTCCATTTAAGTCTTTTAAAATTTAGTAAGAGTTTTATGGCACTTGCAACACAAGTAGGTCATATATAAGTGCCGAAGATTACAGGCGTTGTAAACACAAAAAAGAAGGAGGAATAAGGATGATAGATGTGATACATGAACGATAGGAAAGAAACAGCAAACCCCACCAGACCCCCCCCCCCCCTCCCCTGCTTAAGTCTTTGCTAATTACACTTTCCAAGCAGAAGCCAACCTCTATCAAACATATCAGATTCAACTGGATAGAGGTGGAACTGAGGATCAGGCTGGAAATAGTACAAACAACAATTCCTCATAACTTTTAGGTTAAATGATTTCCAAACGATTTAATTTCTACAGAGAGAAATAAAACCGTCTGTTTAAATCTTTTGAAGCTGATGATATTGAAAAGCATCAAACCTAATACCTGTTATAACTGTTACATCTCTCCATTTCCTGAACACACAAGAGACTATCATTGTCCCATATATGGAAAAATCAAGACAAAAGTCACTCCTCTCAATGAAAATATTGATTCTTGCTTTATTACAACACTTCATTTTCAGTTTTGATTCCATTTTTTTTGGTGAGATACTGAGTGAAAATGTTTTTGATTATAATGAGGAAGGTATGAGGATATCCATTGAGGAAAAAAAAACAACGCGGCAGAGCCCACCAAGGGGCAAAGAATAAAATGCTTTCAGATATATATATAAATAAACACTTTGATCTTTGAGAGTATTATCAAACACAAATTATTTGGCCTTTGTGTAGCTGTAAACAAAAGTAAAAAAAAATCACAGCATAAGACAGGGAAATACCCTGATAGACTAAAAATACATTGCAAAAGTAAAAATAAACCCAACAAAACATGCCATCCAAAAATAATTTAAAAAATTACAAACAATGAAACTACCAGGAGGGCAAGAATATGGAACATTATTTCTTTATTGACGGAGTACGAATGTTTACAAAACTTGGACTAGATTCGGAATGACTGGCTTTGCATTTATTCAGTGTTGTTAAGCCAACTGCTGTAGTTTTTGATTGCACACAGATCTCGTGTACGGTACTCAACATTGAACAACAAGAACAGCAAAAAACTTCCCAAAGCAGGCTCAGACAACAGAAAATGTAAACAACGCTTGTCTGCGCTGATTATTGTACTTGGAATGCAAGTCAGTCTATGATAACTCATCCCTATAAAGGAAGAAATATTTTTTTCCTGACATATTTCAGTCTTTCGGGATGCATTTATGCTGTTAACCCTATCCGTACGCCCTGGGATCATTTTGTACCCCCGGGGTTGTATTCTTCACATTTTAGAATACTTCTAGTGCAAAGATCTCTTTGAAACTTTCAGTATTTCTCAAAAATCATTTTGACAGACTGCTATGCAAAGCAACCCATCGGATTAACGAGTAAATTTCCTCTTTAAAAATGGTGGCACAGAGTTCCCATGTCGTATGGATACGATAGTAAAACACGACGTACGGATAGAGTTAACAGCAGCAGAGCAACACAAGACTTTTCAGTGTGCTGAAAATATCATCTGGTAATCTTACTGTTACAAAGTCGCCAAAAGCCAAAGCAAAATAGACAAGCAAATAAAAGTACTAAAGCATATTTAAAGAATTTGTTAAATATCTTAATCAGACAAAACTAACGTAAAATGCAATCTTATGAATATCTCCTAAGCCTTAATTATAACTCTTTCTGGATGCAATCGCTGATATATTGGCAGGAGTCCGCATCCCTTGCAAACGTATGTCGGCAATGATGGGGTACCTCAGTTCTGTTAGTTTTAATGTGATCCATTATTTATAAGGTTTACAAGATTTTATTATTGTTACTAGAAAACTTGAACAGGATTTAGGAAATTAAAATATTCAGTTTCTCTGTCAAAGCGTCATTTTCGCGATAAACAAGGGAATTCATTCTTGCATCATAAAAGCGATGTAACCAGACTCAGTAGAAACAAAACTCAAAGAGAAATCAGAATATTTTTTTCAAATAAAAAGCTGTGTATTCAGAAATGTGTGGATTATGCTCCTGGCCTGTACCTAGTTAGATAGATATGATGATTTGCTTTCACATGTTTGTTGAGTATGTTTTTTTCCATCAAAATTTATTTGCCTCATCACTATCCCTCATTTTAAGTCTTGTTATGCATGCTTATATTCAAAATTAATCCCTGTTTTATGTCTGAATGCATTCCTCATTCAACTTACTTCAATTTGGCATATCACACATTACCTTTTGAGTGATGGCGATGCTAAAATGGAGTTATGTCGTACATCACCTGTATAGGTAAAATCGAGTAAAAAATTAATTATGCCTAGACCCCCACCAAAAAACTACATCTGGAAAGAGATAATAAGTGGGTGACATTGCATTTAGGAGGGTCACCACTGAGGTGTATCCTTGAACAAGACTTGATAAGCTGAACTTAAAAACAGGGCACTGCAAAATGGCCATCAGCAATGGTGTGTGTGTAAGACTGTCTGTATTGGTGAGATATTATATTCAATTCAATTGATGAATTACTTTTATGTACTAATGTACATGTCTATGCCGTTGAAAACCAGATTTCCTCATGGGTAACAAAATTATGAAATAAATTTGCTCATATTCGTTTTTATAATTTTTTTGACAGAGTCTGTTCAACCTAAGGGAGTGTTTCCTTTTCGGATTTAAACAGAAAAAAAATAACAATGTCAAACTGAATTTGACTTCAAGAGTTAAAACTCATAAGACATAAGTAGAAGACCACCAAGTCTTGAAAATATGAAACATTTCACAATTTTTCAGCAGCGGCGGGTTGGATTTCTACCTGCTTCACCTGAGATGCCGTTAGAGACAGCACAGTAACTACAAATAAAACATACACAGACATAAATTAAACATGAAGGTTTCCCTTAATAAGTCTTCACAGATCAAAATGATCAATATCTACTCAGCCACATTCAAATAGCAGTCTGAAACAAAACCCAGTCGAAGAATTTTTTCTTGTAAGCAGCTCATAAAACAGGTTTCTATCAGAGAAGAAGTCCAGAGTAAATGAAGCCAATACCAGGAGGTAAAACAAGCAAAGGCAACTTTGCCTTTATCACATGATCCCCATGTTCAGCATATCAAAGCACTAAATCAGCTTATAGTAAACTTTCCACTGAGCAGAAGCTAGTAATATAGACTTTATCCATTACATAAAAATTTGAAACCAAAATCTAGGAGAAATCCAATTTTTTCTTGTTATTCTCAGAAAGTGCTCAACCTTCAAAGTTAACGTTTACTGTGTCTGAAGGAGGTATTACAATAATTTAACACACACAGACACACCCACACACTAGAATATGCTGACAGAGACACATACGACAAACAAGAAATCCATCATAGTTTTTAAAAAAAGGGAATGAATAGCATATATGTGAGCTTTCATGGCACAAAGGACTTTAGCACAGTAGGAGTCTTTGTGAGGAAAAATAAGACTGCCTGACTCGTATACACACTTCATGACAAAAATTGCGAAACTACTGATTCATGAAACTCTTGGAATGTGTCCAATAAGACTAGTCATGCCAAGTTAGATTAAGGGGACACAAAAAAAAGGAAGGCCTCCTCAAAGTCATCAAATCTCTTTTTGAGTTTCATAAATTTAATCAGCATTTCACAAATTTCTTGAAAGGAAAACTGTATACAGATATGTAGATACTAACGAGACTCTTTGTTTTTAGAAGGTTTGAACTAAAACTTTTTCGGACAGCACTTCGTTTCTAAGATTTTCAAAGAAAGCGGACGCATCATTCACAGACACTGCAGTCTTCATTGTAGCATGGGGTAATCTCAGTCTTTTCTGGTCAACTGTAACTCAGCACACATCTCTAGACAGGAACTTTCTTCACTGACAGGTATTATCTACATTTCAAGCACCATCTCATCACTTTGCAGAAAAAAAGAATTTCAAAACATTGCGTACAAATACAGTGATCTACACAGTAGCACAAGACAAGAGCAGGCAGCCCACAGGCATGCACAGTACATATCAGCCACGCTGATGCATCCCCCATCTCCATTCCTTCTCTCTGGCTCTTCCTTTCTTCTCTCCATCATCCATTCCTTCTCTCTGTCCCTTCATTGCTTCTCTCCATCTTACACAAAGCAAAGGCTGAACCAGGCTTCATCTATAATAAACTGAAAATGGCCCAAAGACAGCTTTTCCATAAGTAGGGCAGGAAAACCAGCCATAAGTCCCCAGCAGTCAGAAGCCTGGAAGGAACACAAATGGCGCAAAAGTGAACAATGCTGTCAGCAAACTGGTCGAAGGAGACACCAGATATCAAAGGCGTCACTTCAACCTCTGCGTTACATTGGCCAGAGCCACGGCAAAGGCTTGCACTGTCGTGAACGGGCACTGGAAATCCAAGGTGTAGGCGTTGTTGTCAATGCGACCAAACTGCATCACCTGGGGGAAACAATATAAGAAAAGGTAATACTTTACTGTGCCTGAGGGAAGTTTTCTGTGGCTGTACAGGAATGGTATACACATGTGAAGATATACATAAAATTTTAACTAATTTTTTAAATAAAAATGTGAAGAGAAAAATGAAAACTGGCAATAAAACAATGCATTTTTCAAACCACAATGCGGGAGTGAGTATAATCCAGTCCAAGCCATTTTACCTTAGAGCATGGGTGAAGATTTTTGGATCACATATTTTAATGTCGCTTTCCGCAATTTCAATCCTGTGAACTCTTTTGACTCAGAGCACATTAAATAATAATAAGTTAAATAAATTATCTGATGTTTGCATTATCACCTTTAAACAATAATGATTGAAAATTACGTTTATGTTTAAACTCTAGATCTATAGAAAAAAAAAGTGAATACATAGTCATACGACACTCTTCACCTCTAAACATTATAGCACATTGAAAGCAAATTTCTGTCTACACATTCTCACTCACTCACTCACTCTCTCTCTCTCTCTCCTTCTCTCTCTCTCTCTCTTTCTCTCTCTCTCTCCTTCTCTCTCTCTCTCTCTCTGTCCTTCTCTCTCTCTCTCTGATCACTCTTATTCTCCCACTACTCACTTATTAACCCCCTCCCTCACAACAAATACACAAAATGGTTTTTCAAGACACTGATACAGGGCATTCATATGAAATAAAATATTACAGTGAATACCCTATTGAGGCAAACATTAAATGTTCGTGAAAAGGAGCTCCTTCACCTGTTTGCATGAAGGAAAAAAACAACTCCACCTCCCCATACCACCACCAACACCACTCCCAACACCCAACACCACCACATCAACACCACCACACCACCACATCACCCCAACTCCCAACACCACCACATCACCCCAACTCCCAACACCACCACATCACCCAACACCACCACACCACCACCACCACTCCCAATTCCCCACACCATCCCCAACTCCCCACACCACCACACAGACTAAAGGACCACTCACCTGCTTGCCCCTGAGCTCAATCTGGAAGTTCTTGGCCGACTCCTGAGTGACCCGTCCGCCAAAGTCTAGCTGGTACACCTGGCTGGTCTCGTTCCACAGCGGAGCCTTGTTGTGCATAGTGAAAGTGCGGCCCTGCTCCATGCGGCCTGATGAACCCGTCATTCGCTTTCTCATCTGGGAGATGGTGAAGAGAACATGTGTGTAAAAACCTTTAACCCTATCTGTACTCCCTGGGGTAATTTTGTACCCCTGGGGTTGTATTCTTCCCATTTTAGAATACTTCTAGTGCAAAGATCTCTTTGAAACTTTCAGTATTTCTCAAAATATCATTTTGACAGACTGCTATGCAAAGCGCACGGATCGGATTAACGGAGTAAATATTCTCTTTGGAAAGTGGTGGCACAGAGTTCCCCATGTCGTATGAATACGATAGTAAAACATGACATACTGATAGGGTTAAGAGACAAAATCATTTGATACCGTAGTAGGGTACCGAGGGTAGGACCATGATATGAGAGAGAGAGAGAGAAAGAGAGAGAGAGAGAGAGAGAGAGAGAGAGAGAGAGAGAGAGAGAGAGAGAGGGGGGAAGAGAGAGAGAAATAGAGAGAGAGAGAGAGAGAGAGAGGGGAGAGAGAGGGGGAGAGAGAGGGGCGGAGAGAGAAAGAGAGACAGAGACAGAGAGAAAGAGAGAGAGAAAGAGAAAGAGAGAAAGAGAGAGAGAGAGACCCTAGCAGACTTCAAAACATTCCGAAACGTTCTCAACATCCTGGGAAGCGTTCAGCACAAAATGTTATTTTTCAGGCTCTCACACTCAAATATACTGATAACAGCTTACAGAGAATCAACAAAATAACAATCAAATGGCACAAAGGACAGAAAAAGACCATGTGCAGCACTATAAAAAAGAACCAAAAAAAAAAGAAAGAGAAGAAGAATTAAAATACAACGCTACAGTGCCCACCAACTACTCTATTATCTGTATGAGAAGAATGAAGAGAATAGAGAGCGGTGATATGAATAGACACTTCAATTTGGTAATAGCTTTACAGCGTTCGCCACTGCGAAAGGTCATAAGAGTGCACCGAACACAAGTTGATTGTTTTCACATTAACTCATAATATGGCTTGATTTTACTTTGCAAGTTGATATTGTTTAAGTATCTAAAAAGTTCAAAGTAAAAAATTCAGTTTTACAGTCTATATAGAATCCCCCCAAAAAAGAATACATGTATGTAAGAAACTTCTCACCTCTTAAAGTTTACAGCACATTAAAAGCAAATTTCTTTCTACACCTCCTCTTTCTCTCTCTCTGATCACCCTTAGTCTCCCACTCACTTATTCACGTCCTTCCTCACAAAGTGGTATTTCTAGACGCTATCAAAAACTAAACAGACCCTGTGGTCACAGCTGACCTTGTTCCGAAGCTGAGCCTTCTGGAAAGCCTCCAGGCTGTGGTAGGCCTGCGAGAACTTGTAGTCCTCCAGGAAAACATCCTGGGATCTCGTCTGGCTGTCCCGTGGCCCTGCTTTACGGCCCAGCAGAGGGCTCAGGTGTTTGCAGCGGCCCTTCAGCAGCTCCTCCTGGAGATTCTCATTATTCTGCTTGTTAACACCGAACCTGACAGGGGAGGAGGGAAGCGATGCGCTCGTCTGCTGAATTTCCAGATCGTGGACATCGCTATCTAACAAGCTGTTGCCAAGGAGATACGAGCCTGGTAAGTCATCCTCTAGGATGTCCTCCTGGTCAGGGGACGACAGGTCTGCTTCCAGGTCGTCATCATCGTCCCCGTTGATTAAGTCGGGATTCTTCATGACGAACCCGGGCATTGAGCGGAAGTTGTGAGCAGAATACTGAGCAGACGGTTCTTCTGAAAGAATACGATGGAGTCTGTCCAGGGAGGAGAGTTCACGGGTCATGGACGGGCCAGCGTCTGTGGAGGCAGCAGGAGATGATTGTGGCTGGGAACAGGAGGGGGAGGAGGAGGAGGCTGGAGGAAGTACTCTTGTGGTTTCATGAGGTGCAAGCGACGAGTACGAGTCTTTTGAAGGTGCTTTACGGCACAAAAAGGTTTTATCTACAGGCGCTGATGGGTTACAGTGATCTTGAGACTTGTCACTACCACTACCACCACCAGAAGCTGTGGCGCTTGATAATACTGATGAGGAAGAACTGCTGGTCCCTGAAGACCCTGTCTGCTGTGCTGCTACAGTGTCATCTTGCTGCGCTCGACAGTTTCGGCAAACGTTTGCTCGTGCAGATGCATGTCCTGATGCACTGTCCATATCAGAGTCACCTCCCTGTTTATCCCTTATGTCAGAGCAATGATGAGAAGAAGAAGAAGAAGTTCTTTGAGCGTCCACAGAATGTGTGATGGCGCTAGCTCCCAAGGATTTATCCTTAGGTTTCTCACTCTCCAGTGGTGAAGGGTCAAACCAAGAGTGTTCACTGGACCGCGAGGCGCTGGACAAGCCAGAACTGTTTCTGAAGTTTTGCTGCGTGACCTGGTCTGAGAGTCCGGCACCGTGAGGGAGCAAGGCGGCCAGGTGCGCTGGCAGACAGGACGGGCAGCTGCTGGGGGAGATGGGGCTACTGGTGTCCATGATGTTCTGCTGGGCCAGATACAGTCTGGGGAAACAAAAGTCAAAACTACTTGTTTGTTTGAGTAAAGAGAAGAACTTTGACATTATGGCGGTCATTCAGTACAACGCAAAATGCGTAGCAGACAGACAGAAACAAGAGAGGGATATAACAGAAGAAGGACTTACGTATAGCGTTCTCCAACCACCTGCTCACAAACTAGGAGCCATCTCATTTTTTTTTTTTATAGTAGAGGGTTATAGGGCGCTCGCAACTGCATAAGGTCATATGAGCGCCACGAGTTATGAGAGCCATCTCAGGTATAAAAATACTATTTTTCTGAAAAAACAAAACTGTTTGTTGCGTGTGTCACTTACCTGCGCTGCAGATTGAGACAGGAGGGGGCAGTGGGGCTGCAGTCCGCCACCAGGTTGTTCTCAAAGGCCAGCTCTGAGGTAGATAGCTCGTCCTCTGACAGCTTGACTGGTTGCGGCACAGGCTCCGCCCACCGCTGACTGCACGTCGGGCCGATGTCCAGTGCTGAGATGAGTACACTCTCACTGCTCGCTGTGCTGACGCTGCTACTGCTGGAGTCCTGCTGAGCAAGCGACCCTGTGCTGGACTCTTCAGGCTTCCGCTGACCACTGCTTAGACTACCCCCTACAGTAACCAAATCGATGCCCTGTACACCTATCTCTATATCCAACCTTTTGAAGCCCGAGTGATTCTCTATTTTTTTATGTCCTATCACGGGTGAGGAGGTAGCGTTTAACGGGAAGGCCTCCACTCTGTTAGCACAAGGAGGACTGGAGTGGGACAGGGATCCAGGAGAATTTGCATATTGTGAGGCGGAGTGGTTGCTGCTGACCACCTGAGCTCCGCTGCCCGCCACAGCCGCAAACTTAATGCTGTTGGATGCTCCCATCTTGGGACTCCCGCTGGAGTTGTTGCTACTGCTGATAATGCTGCTGCTGTTGCTGCTGCTGTCTTTGTTGTTGCTTTTCTTGTTTGTGAGGTTTGCCTTGGGGCGGGCCCCCTGCCAGCCCATTGAGGTCCCTGTGTTGCCGTCCTGCCTGCCATCAACTGACACGCCCTCAGGCTTGAAGGCAGGCGCTGACTGAGTGAGAGAGTTCCTCACAGGGGACAAGGAACGTGAGCGCACAGTGCCCGAACTGCTCAGTTTGCCTGCCAGGCTGGACAGATCACCGTTCAGAGGAAGGCTATGCTCTATCAATGGAGTGTCTGTTCCTGTGGGCCTGTAGATACAAGTGTTATTTCCTTAAGTCTTAAGAACAGAAAAAGAGAAAAAAAGTTAGGAGGAGAGGGATTCGAATTATTGACCCTGGGCACTGCTGTGTACAACAAAGGGTGCTTTTAAGGTTTGTTCTGAGTTCTCTTTCGCATTTAAGTAAAGAGAGGTGCATTGGTACAACAATGGCTATTTAGTACTGAGAAAAAGTTAGACACATAGAAAAACTAAAGGGAAAGAAAAGACTCTAGACCTACTATTGGCACCCTCCAACTACCTCTAAATAGTGCTGATAGGAGGGTAAAATGTTTGCAGTGAAAAGAACTGACCTGACTCCTGTCTCCACCACAGAGCTGCTGTTCCTGCGACTGCCGTGATCCACGGAGGACAGACTCTGGGCATCGTGGACCGTCACCTCCACTGTCTTCTTCTCACCCACCAGGTCTCCCTCGCTGGTCCCTGTAACAAAAAGAAGTGTTGGGTTGGAATTCATAGGGTAAGAGATCAAGGGGAATGCCACGTCGAACCTGGAGAACAGTCAGAGAATGATGTACAGAAAAGTGGGAAGGCATGGTATTACAGGGGGGGAAGGGAAAAGTGTTTGTTCCTAGCCTACACCTCAATGCAGGGTGAGAAAGGCAGTGATGATAATGAAGCTACTTCTTACAAAGCCTCCAGCACTGAAAGCACATCTACGCATCAAGAGTTGAATTCACTCTTTTCTAGCAATTACATTTTCTTTCTTTCTTTTTATGAGATGTCCATCCCCTGCAAGATGTAGCCCTTCAATCACGACCTCTTTCTGTTCTATTGCCTGTGTTCCCAAATCCATTACATGTCAATATGCCTACACTGGTGGAAAATAAGCATTTCTTAATTTTGCAGTGTAATTCTTAATTTATAGAGGCTTTACTTTCATATCGTAAATGATATAAAAAAGCAAAAAACCCAACTAAGCAGTTAATATTTATAGATGAGAAAACAATCATGACTCCAGTTCAAAACAGGGCAAGTGATTAAATAAAGAGACAAAAAGAAGGGGAAAGGGAAAAAGTCCATTAGAACAACTTTTAGTTCTGGAATACAATATAAATACACACTCCCATTAGGATATGAAGAAAATATGAAGACATGAAGAAAAGCTAGCCAACTGAAATTATTGAAACAAAATCTTGAGAAAGCAAACTAGCATTCACAAAACTAAAATGATCCCTCCCACCTCCCCTGAAACATATCTGCTATACTTTGCACACAAGATACATCACTCACTAAAATTACTACCAATAGCACCTTAATTTAGGCATTGCCACTGGCATTTTTGAGGATGTTATCTTTTATATAGAGGACTGAACCATTTAATTATGTAAAATCTGTGGAGTTTGCCAAGATGAGAGTATTAGTTAAGTTTGTTAGGAGAAGCACATTGACATAACAGCAGTCACTTAGTGAAGGGAAAGAGTTACACCACAGACAGACAGACAGACAAACAGACATATACACAGAAGCAGTAAATGGAAGGAAAAGAAGAACAACCAACCACAAAAGAGTATTGAAACATTTTAACTGACCCCCCCCCCCCCCCCCAACCATCCGCAAGAGAGTGCTGATATCACTTAGTAAGAAAAACACCAAAACCCTTTATCTGTAACTGTAACACTCACAGAAACTGTCCTCATCATCACTGACAGGTGCTGGGGTGAAGTTCGGGTCCCGTGACAGCACGTATCTGGCCGGGGAGATCTCACTGATGGTGATGGTCATCTGCCGCGGCTGCAGGTGTAGCAAAGAGGTCTTGTAGACCACCTGACCCAGACACACTGGCAGACACGAGGCGTTGGACGTGATCTGGAACTTGGTGCCCCAGATGTTGGAGGTCACCTCCACTAGGCGAGTTGTCTGGACAAGAACAACAATAATAATGATAAGAAGAAGAACAACAACAAAAAGAAGTAGAAAAAGAATATAATATTAATAATAACAATAATAAAGATAATAATAATTTTTAAAAATATTAATACTAATAACAATAACAATACTACTACTACTACTACTACTACTACTAATAGTAATAAATCAACAGCAATTTGTATAGCACAAACTCAAGCTCATCAGCAAGCTCTATACATTTTACAATCTGCTTGTTTGTATTAGTAGAGATTTTACGGTGCTCGCAACTGCATAAGGTCATATGAGTGCCAAAGAGTGGACGTCAATAGAGTAGTCCTTTCAGGGAATCAGACATACTCTGCTCACCTCTCTAGCTAAAACAGAACAAAGTCTGCTTCGACTATCAAGACACCCCAGAAATAGCGGGTCACAAGAGTGTGATAAACATACAAAAGAAATAGAGGAGAAATGACGATAGTAAGGATTAGGAAAGAAAAAGCAACAGTTCCCTGTTGCAGTTCAGGCACAGTTATGAGCATGACATTGATGAATCAGTCCATTTACATTTACAATTCTACAGTGCATAAGAACTCGAGATGTTAATGTCCCCCCCTTTGGGAATGGCCTAAAGACATTTCAGTCAGTAGCACCGCCCAGGGCTATTACAGCTTGCAGAAAACAAGTAACAGAGACAGTCTTAACACAAAACACAACAAGAATAATAGTAAACTTAATGATAACAATATCTATAATACTAATTATAATTATATAGTAACAATAATAACATTATCATAATAATATCAAAATAATAATAATCACAATAATGATAAATTAAAATATATAAAAACCAATAAAAATAGTACTATAAATTGAATTACATATAAAACAATAACAATAGTAATAAAAAATAAATAAAAATGAAGATAACAGGGCTAAAAATACCAATAACCCCAACAATGATAGACATAAAAAATAATGATGTCAGACTAGACATTTTAAGAACAACTTCCTTTTAAAAAATCCATCATAAGGTTTCTTTTGGCATACAGAAGAAAACGTGTACAGCTACAAATTTGAATTGTCATAAGGCATCTCTTGCAGAAAAAAACTCTATTAACTCTTAATCTGCTTGGGGTTTTGAACATATTTTGTTCGGGTTTTTCCACTTGATAAAATTCTGATCAAGAGTGTTACACAAAAAAAACTACATTTAGATCAAATACGCTGAAATATAATTGTAGCATACACCAACATGTCCGGAAATGAACGAACTTTTATAAAATCTGCATTTTGATGGGAAATTTATATATCTTTTTATGTTACACAATCATAAACACGCCCATAATTTTTTCTTCACACAAAAGTTACGGAAACATAAAATCATGACCTCGAATTGGAAAGCTTCGCATTCGCATTTTATCGCATCCTTGAACGCAATCATGCAGTGTGTGACTCCAAGCAGTTCAGCAAAATATAGCGCGACACAGTGCGCAGCTCCGAGCAGATAAAGAGTTTAAAAAATGAATGCAGACCAGCGTATATATAGATCTGTGTGTGAGAATAATATAATATTGTGGTTGGGTGGATGAAGAGAGGCTGAGGAAAATTAAAATATTGAAAGAGAAGGACTGAATGAAAGGACTTTTAAAAACATTTTGAGAGAGAGATAGAGAAAGAGAGAGAG
>NW_004797717.1:172524-178070 GCF_000002075.1 Aplysia californica | reverse complement strand
TAGAGAGAGAGAGAGAGAGACAGAGACAGAGACAGAGACAGAGAGAGAGACTGAGACAGACAGAGAGAGAGAGAAAGAGGGAGAGAGAGAGAATTTACAGACACACTGTGACCAATTTCACAATCCCCCTTGTATTTACCTCAGGCAGATTATCGTCATACATGAGCTCATCCAGAGTCCTGAAAGTAATGCTTCTGTTGACCTTCTCAGCCCGGAACACCTTGTGTCTTCGACGGCGCTGCATGCGTGGGGAGCCACAGCCATCTGTGTAGACCTCCGCCTCTGATTCAGAGCTCGAGTCACTTTCGATGGCATTTCCGGGTTGTGGGTCCACTGGTGTCGCAAAGAAAACGAATACCACGATATTGATTTTAGGCAAATAGACGTGTATTATGACAAACAATCTTAAAGCAGCATTGCATGGTACAGCTTTTGCCTGGGTGGTAGACATGTAGGAATAAGATTGCCCACATACTGCCTTCCTCCTTTCAGATCTTCACTTCTTCAATGTGCTCAAAAGGAAAAACATGGTCAATATGTTTAAAACTAAGGTTTATAAGTTATAGGTACAATAGGAGTATTTATTATTGTGGAGCATTTCAACATTTTAAAATATTGTCCCAGTGGCAGTCTAAGGGCCAGTTTTTCTACAATTTTCAACCCCTAAGGGGTTTTTAACATGTGAATTTGTGCACACCGGACACACCTGTACTGAGAGACAAATTATATTGGAATAAATCAAATCACTTTAGGTTTTTCAATGATGTGATCAGCATCAGGAGTTTAAAACACTTGAGTAAAAAAAATGAGCTTGAAGACACACAAGATTATTGTTAAGAACACGTATTTCAATCCCCTCAATTTAATGTAAGTGGACCCTGGTCCAGTAAACAAAAGCAACAGTTTAAAATTCAATTTTGAGTATCCTCTTCGATCGTTCTACAGACCTTTACTCGAGGACTTGATCTTGGGGTCAAAGATGATAAAATCAGGTCTGAGCTTGCTGGCTCTCTTGCCCTTGAGCAGGGGCACCAACCCCCCCAGGTACTCCAGGTACAGAGTGTAGTGGCCACCAGAGGTCTCCTCTCCGTGCCGGATCATCGTGCAGAACAGCCGCTCGCCGCCCGGTGGAGGTGAACAAACAAACTCACGGAGCCGGAGAGGGTCTGGAATGTAGCTCTGAAAGAAAAGCCAATTTACAAAGGCTGACATTTTTTTAAAAAGAAGTTTTTTAAAAACAGAAAAAATAGAGGGAGCAAAAAGAGGCAGGACCTCCCAGTGGCACCCTCCAACCACAAGGAAGTGACACTGAAAATGTATATTTTGAAAGAAACGCTATAAGATAAGGCAGTCTGTGAAAAATTATCAGAATGTATATTTTGAAAGAAACGCTATAAGTTAAGGCAGTCTGAGAAAAATTATGAGTAAATTATCTATATATACGAAACAAATATTTTAAAAAATTTACTGCAGTTCTTAACAAAGTTAGGACAATGGTAGTCATGAAAAGAAAAAAACAACTGAGACACGTTATATCATAAGTTCAACAAATCATGATTATTGCGCAACATTGTCTAGAAAACACAGTCAGGTGTCACCAGGAAGTAAAAAAGTAATATCATCAGAGCTTTAAGCCCCCCTTGGTGATGTATATCAGAAATGGAGGGCGAAGCTAATGCAAATGGTGAAGAGACAAAACCTAACATCATCAAATTCAATCATCAGCTGAATTTAAAACATTACAAGGTGGACTTTGAAGTTATTAATTAAGGGCAAACCTTGATGGTGGGGGAGAAGAGAGCTTTGACCCCACACCGCAGCCTCTGTGGGATGGGCAACTTGTCCACTGCTTTCTCCGTGCGCACCGCCTGGTGCAGTACTCTCTGGCACAGGAAGTGTAGTGGCGCCACCTGCTTGCTGACCCACGCCACGTACATGTGACAGCCCGCGGCTAGGAACAGACGCTTGTCGTTGTGACCCCATGTCATGGCAGCCAAGGGCTTTCCCTGTCAGAAGAAATGGTGTCACTGGAAATGGTAACATGCACCATAAAATATCTACGACATAGAGTGGTTGACTTACAGAAAGTTTAGAAGGCTGGCTGGTCCAACCCTACCGGTCAGGACCTACCACACTGGAGTGGGAAAAGGCTTACCAGCAAACAGGCCGAGAAACTCAATAATACAACTTTCCTACTTTGGAACGAAACTATCAAGGCACCCCCGAAATAGCAGCTCACAAGAGAGTGACAAACATACAAAAGAAGCAGAGGAAAAATGACTATAGTAAGGATGAGGAAAGTAAAAGCAGCATTTGGAATCCCCATGCATGATATGAAATGTGTTAACGTAAGACAGGTTCCATACAAACTGTTTCTCATTGATATTCATTACTGCTCATACAAAACTGTACAATTTGTTCATGATGGATGTAAGTCAGTGTTAGCCCAAAGAGTGTTCTAATGTGTGCCGGTTAGAGAGGGGACTACCTGAGAGGGTATGGTGACCCAATGGATGAGAATGCCGTCCTTGGAGTAGAAATGCACTTCGTTGCGACACTGCAAGTTTGGCAGCCGGACAAACCCCCCGACGGCCAGGTACTCTCCACAGTTTGACCAGTCGATCTTCACACCTGCCACAGATGCAAAGGTTAATAAATAAACTTCATATAACGAGAAAAAGTGAAATGCGAAGTACAATCGCAAGCACAACTTTCTATAGAAAGAGCAAATGAGCCATGAAGCGGTGTAATCAGGTGCTCGTCCACTTTTGTGCATATGGAATTATAGATGCTATCTTAAAGCTTGTTCATTTGGTTCCTTTTAAAGAAAAAATTACTTATCTATCTTGAATAGAAGAGGAGAGATTTGCAATTGAACTAAGTGGGGGTCCCCTGGTGTCAGGGGAAAACATAGTCAGAAAATGGCCACTAAAGTTTGGTGACTCTCGTAACCTTGTTGGTAAAGGAAAAGAATTGTCTTTTTACAACCCCTTATTATAAGCTTGTTGGTAAAGGAAAATAACCTTCCTCACACCATCCTTTATGGGAAAGCCTGGGGTTCCAAAGCATGAAGTTGTGGTTTAAAAATCCATTTCAACATGACAATCATTTAATGGCATTGCACATTACGTTGTTGATATATTATACTGTACAAGTTGATATATTATACTGTAAAAGTTGATATATTATACTGTAAAAGTTGATATATTATACTGTACAAGTTGATATATTATACTGTACAAGTTGATATATTATACTGTACAAGTACCCAAACAACAAGCTCTCTGCACAACAGTCAAAATCTCTCTGACATGGAAGGAGATAAAGTGAGAGTCAGAAAGGGTCAGTCACCTGTGAGTGTAGTGTAAACCATGACAGGGCAAACGTCATCGTATCCCGACATGAGGAAGATGTCCCCGTACTTGAAACACACTGCCAGCACATGGGACTTGCCGCTACTCTCAGAGCCTGGTGGGGGACACAACGACATTTCACCTTCCAGTATATGAATCTTTGTTATTTAGTTTTAGTTTTAGTAAGAGTGTTACGGCACTTGCAATACAATAAGGTCATATAAGTGCCCAAGATTAGAGGTGTTACAAGAGAGTAACAAACAGAAACTAGAAGGAGGGGAGATAAGGACGAATCATGTCTGATAGGAAAGAAGGAGCAAATAACACCAGAGCACCAGCCAACCACCCACATCTTTAAGTTGAAGTAAGAGTTTTATAGCATTTGGAACACAATTAGGTCATATAAGTGCTGAAGGTTAGTGGTGCTACAAGAGAGTAACAAACACAAAAAAGATGGAGGAGAGATAAGTACGACAGATGATTGATCTGATAGAAGGAGCAAACCACACCATAGCACTTGCCAACCATCCATTAGTAAAGAAGAAGAAACTACAAAGGCGGCACTCTCGAACATCAGTAGGGACAGAGCTAGCGTATGTCGTTGTTATAACCGTTGTTTTTTTGGGGGGGTTTTTGTGGGGGGGGGGGATTTTTTCTGTGTAGTGTATGATGAACCAACACATTAGCAACAATATTCCATAGGGAATGAAAGAATTCATTCAAAGTATAAAGAGAAGCATACCAACACAACAACAGCCACTTACAGTTGAGGGAAAAACAAAGTAGACCACAGAAACAACAGAGGCAAGAAAAAAGAAGTGGCACTCTCTAACTATACAGGAATAATATAGTACAAAATGTGAAAACTAAAATAGGATGTTTACAGAGCAGATTAGAACAGAATGCCAATCAACTGCTTACAGAGAGTAAGACACACACACACACACACACACACACACACACACAAACACACATGCACACATACATACACACACAGACAAACACACACACATACACGAACACAGACACACACATATAGACACTAATACACACACACCACAGTGAGCGAGCGCTCGCGCGCGCGCGCGCGAGAGAGAGAGAGAGAGAGAGAGAGAGAGAGAGAGAGGGGGGGGGAGAGAGCAAGGAACAGAAATAAAAGTGATAAAGACAGAAAAAGAGAAAGGAAGAGGTAAAGGAAAACAGTGAGGTAAAAGAGACAGACAGACAGACAGACAAACAGACAGACAGACTGACAGATAGAAACTGAGAAAGAAAGTGAGAAAACATAATACAGAGTCAGAGAAAGAGACCCAGGACAAATGGAAAGAGAGATCAGTAACATCATCACAATCGTCATCATCATCATCATCATCATCATCATCATCGTCATCATCACCACCACCACCACCATCATCATCTATCATCATCATCCCCATCACCATCATCATAAACAACAGCAGACACATCCATCCATCCATACAGCAAACACACACACCACATACAATCAGGACAAAGCCACAGAGAACGACCAGAAACCTCTCGAGGTGTTGTCCGCTGCTGACCGGTCGGCCTCGGCCATGTTGAACCTCTCACAGGACCAGGCCATGCTGGTGATTTCCGAGCCCTCGTGGATGGACACCTGGGACACCACGGAGCCCGCCGAGCTCATCACGATGATCTGACCGTCCAGGGTGCCGAAGATTACCTGTTTGTAGAAAAGTTTTAGAGAGTTTTACGGCATTCAGTTTTAGTTTTAGTAGAGGTTTTACGGCGCTCGCAACTGCATAAGGTCATATGCACGCCAGAAGATTAGAGGTGGGTTTTTTTTGTAGAGGTTTTACGACACTCGCAACTGCATAAGGCATATGAACGCCAGAAGATTAGCGAGGTGTTACAAGAGAGTAACAAACATAAAAAAGAAGAAGAGGAGATAACAACACTCAACAGCACAACGTTTGCTTCAGCTATCAAGGCATCCCAGAAATAGCAGTTCACAAGAGAGTGATTAACATACAAAAGAGGTTGAGGAAGAATGACGATAGTAAGGACGAGGAAAGAAAAAGCATGTTGCTTCGGCACAGTATAAGCATGACATTGATAAATCAGCCCATTTACAATTCCACTGTGCTTAAGAACATATTATCCCCTTTAGGAATGGCCTAAAGCCACTTCAGTCAGTTGCACTGTTCTGGG
>NW_004797717.1:170645-172424 GCF_000002075.1 Aplysia californica | reverse complement strand
GGGGGGTTATCATTTAAGTGCCGAAGAACAGAAGTGTTACTAAATGGTAACAAACAAGTAACAGGAGGCTACCAAATTAGGTCACCCGCCAAACACCCACAAACATCCCCTGTTCAAGAAATAACCTCAAAAGTTTAACCAATAAGAGAGAGACAATTTGAAAATTCCCACACACCTTCATTGGAACATTATTCTTTTATTAATAGATTGAACTCAAAACAGAAATCAGTTTTCTCATCGATCCCAAAGTGTGGCTTTGTCGGTAGAGGGTGTTGGTGAGCTTAAAAAACCCAGAAAGGGACAAACTGCTGTTTGTGTTTCGATAATGATTTGTAAAACAATGAAAGTCATATGATACCATAAAGAGGTAATAATGACCGTATTGTTTAACTTTATCATTGGCACCAATAAGATATGGGAGGTCGGCTGCTTCGGCAGTGTCTGTTATGACCACCCAGGTAGGGAATTGTATCTTTGGGGGAGGAGTGGGGTGCAGTGATACTTAACACTTAACTTGGCTTTCTTTCCCTCATCTGAACCAATTGGGGACGGGTGCTCAGTAATATATAGACAGACGGAATTAAATCGTTGTTTTAGTAAAAGTTTTACGGAATTGACAACACAAATTATAGGTCATACAAGTGCCGAAAATCGGAGGTGTTACTAGAGAGTTACAAACACAAAAAAGAAGAACGAGAAGAGGCTTGTCGGGAAAGAGGGAGCGAACAACACTAGAACACCTACCAGCCACTCACGAATCAAAAGAAGGATAGTAGCAAAGAGCATAACATACTGTCAGCTATACAGCGCGCACCCCTCCCCAGCTCACCTCCTGCTTTTCTACAATGTAAGTGTTACTTCTAATAAGGTCCGGACAGCTAATTTATCATATCCACAAGGACAACCGTAACGACCAAAGGCGGGGAAATTGCACCCTAAGACGAAAATAAGCAGAAAAACAGTAAATACCACTAGCTAGCAGGGGCACGATAAGCTGGGCAAAATTATAATTTAAAAAAAATAAATTATTATACAAAGAGTTTTGCGTCACTTTCAACACAATTAGGTCATATAAGTGCCGAAGATAAGAGGTGTAATCAGAGAGTTATTTACAAATAAAAGAAGGAGGGGAGCTAAGGACGATAGACGTTTGATAGGAAAGAAGGAGCAAATCACACCAGAGCACCCGCCAACCACACACACACAATTATTTTCAATTACATGTCAAATGTCAATAAGATCAACTATTTAACCAAACACAGATAAATAATTACATAAGCACACGAGTTTGTTGACACAGCTTGCAATCTGAGGACGAAATAAAAGCGCTAATAACTGCTGAACTCGATTCGTTTATGATCTACGATTTTTAATTAAGATAATTAATAATATTATAACATTTTGAATTGTGTTAATACAAACGCACTTCTCGTTTGTTTTTAAAAACATGTTTACAGTTGTCAAACTATTGGAGTAAATTTCAAAGCCTTGACCTTGACACACCGATATCCTTGAAACAACAGCAGCAGCAGAGACAACGACAACAACAACAAACATAATAACATCATCAACAAAGGCGATTACCAAAACCAAAAAACCAAAAAAACCGAGACATCCCCCCCCCCTCCATAAACAAAAATAAAACAATCACATCTAACATACATTGAAGACTTATAAAACTTATTTGTAACCCAAGCTGCCTTTCGTTCAGTTTCATGAGACGAAAGACAGAGTCATCACAACAGTGCCATCGATCCTAAATAAACGTTTTACGCCCCC
>NW_004797717.1:166380-169526 GCF_000002075.1 Aplysia californica | reverse complement strand
CACACACACACACAAACACACACATACACACACACACGCAAACTTACACACACACCGACGGAAACATGAACACACACATACACACAGGCACATACACACATACAAACAGATACATACACACAAACACAGACTGGCACACGAACACACAGACGCACAATATGAACACACACAGGCACACATACACGAACACACACACAAACACACACACACACACACGCAAACTTACACACACACCGAGGGAAACAGGAACACACACATACACACAGGCACATACACACGAACACAGACTGGCACACGAACACACAGACACACACACACACACACACACACACACGAACACACACATAAACACACATATGAACACATACATGAACACACACACAAACACTCACACACACGAACACAAACACACACAGTGACAAACACACACAGTGACAAACACTCAAGACAATGCAATCAATAGCTCGTTGACTCTGACCTGTTGATCGTCGGGTGACCAGACGCCGCAAGTGATGCTGGTGTTGTTGAGGTTGAGCATGGACGACCAGTAGCGTTGTCCAGCTACGCTGCCCACCAGGATGAAGCCGTCCCGGTAACAGATGAGCGCCATGCGGCCGTCGTGGGACCAGGCAAAGTCCGTCACCTGAACCGAGAAACATACACATAGTTTGGTCTAAGGTTTTGGGGATACAAGAGGTGGCATGGTGTGAGGTTCTGTGGCGAAATGTGGCATGGTGTGGTATGGAGAGCATTCTGAGGCAAGGTGTGACAATTTAAGGAGTAGCATTATGTGGCAAAGTGCGAATGGTATGACATTCTTTGGAAAAGCGTGACATTCTGTGGCAGAGTGTGACCATCCGTGGCAAAGTGTGGCATTCTGTGGCAAAGTGTGACATTCTGTGGCAAAGTGTGACATTCTGTGCTTTCTGTGGCACAGTGTGACATTCTGTGGCAAAGTGTGGACATTCTGTGGCAAAGTATGACATTCTGTGGCAAAGTGTGGCATTCAGTGGCAAAGTGTGACATTCTGTGCATTCTGTTGCAAAGTGTGACATTCTGTTGCAAAGTGTGACATTCTGTGGCAAAGTCTGACATTCTGTGGCAAAGTGTGACATTCTGTGCATTCTGTAGCAAAGTGTGACATTCTGTGGCAAAGTGCGACAATCTGTGCATTCTGGGGCAAAGTGTGACATTCTGAGGCAAAGTGTGACATTTTGTGCATTCTGTGGCAAATTGTACATTCTGTGGCAAAGTGTAACATTATGAGGTACAGTGTGGCGTAGTGTCGCAAAGTGAGGCATGGGGTGAGATGTATTAAGGCAAAGTGTGACATTCTGCGCCAAAATGTGTCATTCTGAGGAAAAAGTGGCATTCGGTGACAAAGTGTGGCATTGTGCGGGAAAGTGTGGCAAGGAGTAGCATTATGTGACATTCTGTGGCAAGGTGTGTCAATGTATGACATTCTGTGGCAAAGTGTGACACGGTGTGACTTTCTGTAGCAAGCTGTGGTATAGTGTGACGTTCTGTGGCAAGGTGGGACGTAGAGTTGCATTCTGTGGCAAATGGTAGAAAAGTGCGGCAAGGTGTGACGCTATGTAGCAACGTGAGACATGGTATGAAATAATGTGATGCGAGGTGATTAAAGTAGTGCGGGTTGGTGCCGGAGTGTCTGGCACGGTATGGGATGGTACAGCATGATATGGTATGGTATGGTATAGTATGGATGGCACGGCGCATCGTGGCGTGGCGTGGCGTGATACAGTAGGGCATGTTATATTATGTTATGTTATGTTACATTACGTTGTGGCCTGGCATAGAATAGGATGGAATGGTATGAATCGTTCCGTGAGGCATGAAGCGGTGCGGCATGGTGTAGCAAGACCTGTTATAATCTGGTATCGTGTAGAATAGCCTGATAAAGAGTGGCATAATATGGAAAGAAAAGAAACTGGACCTATAGGTGCGATCATCCAACCACCAGCCTACATGATCCTGTCTTACCCGAGATTCGAGATGGACATTTAATTCGGAGGTTTCGCCTCATAAGTGTTAAAAAGGGCGTTTAAATCTACAGGACTGTACAATGTAAAAAAGGCATGTAGAGCCTAAACCATAAAAACAATACATGTGACAATTTTAACTCAACCAGCACAAAACATTCCCGCCAGCCCATATGACCGTATGTAGTTACAAGCGCTATAAAATTCTGACCCCCCCAAAAAAAACCCAAAACAAAAACAAAAACAACAACAAAACACTCGGTTCCTCATAAAAATGACATAAAAACAAGAAAAAGCGGAACCAAAATAACGAAGAAAATAACTCCCATCAACTTAACTTAAATTCGAACCCTAGCACCGCAAGAGAGGACTAAATTCGCAACCACCATATCGCGTTATTAAATTAAATCATGGAAAACCGGTGCATGCGGTGTAGCACGTCGCACGCAGAAGACATGAGTTCGATTCCTGAATGGCAACAGTATTTATCGAGTGTCTCCGTCCGTCTGCTGGGGAGTTGTATCCTTCTCAGTTTAGTTTGAGCAGGAGTTTTACGGCACTTGCAACACATTAAGGTGCCGAAGATTAGAGGTGTTACAAGAGAATAACAAAAGCAAAAAAGAAGGAGGGGAGATAAGGACGATAGGTGTTTGATAGGAGAGAAGGAGCAAACCACACCAAAGCACCCACCAACCACCCACTATCCTTCTGAGCCCGGATTGTCTCTGGCAAGGAGGGACGAAGCAGCCGCTTCCAACATAATAATATACAATGTGTCGATAGGGGCGTAAAACATCTACCATTTTTAAACAACATTTGAAAAGAGCAAACGGAGAGACAGAAAGAATTGAGGGAAAGTGAAGAAATAAGACCTACCAGTGGCCCCCTCCAACCACCAGCCAACAGGGCCGGAGGTAATTTCGCTTTAATTGGCAAGAAAAAGGAAACGATAATAAAAGACCAGCGGCAAATGTGAAGTATTGCTTCCTACGCATCTGGGAACCCAGACTTGCTGTTCCTTGCTTCTTCCCTGTACAAATCACTAGGGCAGCCCAGTCCCGGAGGCTTGCTCCTGGCCTGCAGTAGTTGGTCGGGGCGAAAGGCAGAAAAGGTTATGCAGGACAGTACTTTTATTTGTGTGTGTGT
>NW_004797717.1:163270-165101 GCF_000002075.1 Aplysia californica | reverse complement strand
AGACAAAGAAGGAAAGAAGAAACCAAGAAGGAAAGCAAAAGAGAAAAGGAGAAAAAAAAGAGAGAAAAAAAAAGAAACAGGAGAGGGAGACGGAAAAGATGAAAAGAACAAAGAAGGAAGCAAGGAAAAAAAAAGACAGAAACACGCACCAAAAACGGACAAAGACGGAAAAAAATAAAAGACACAAAACGGACAAAGAAAGAACACGAGAGAACGAAATGACAAAAGAGAAAGAAGGAAACAAGAGAAAAAGAAGGCCACATGTAGCCTAGAATTCGAACCGTACACTCCCCAATGCGTTCCTGTTATAAAAAGAGATGACAACCCTTGGTAAGCAGAAATAATATTTATAAACCCAAGACCCACGAGGAGGTAAACGAGGTTTTACTTCCCTGTCGGCACAATGTACACAATTTAGGAGGCGGGCTTCGACCTCACCCGTTAGGGCCAACTCGGGCTAAAGGCGGCTACACATGTATGTTCTAAACTGCCGGTTCGGAACGGAAAGGCAAACCTGGCGGCAGAACCGCAGTTATGGATGAAAACCTGCTGCTAGTAAAAAGTTAAACCGGGAGGCCGAACTGGCGGTTTCAACCAGTGCTGGGCGCTTAGGTTCCCGTTTATTGAAAACTATAGGAATCGTAGGAATCGACTCCGACTCCGAACCCAATTACTTTCTCATAATGTGATTTTTTTCCCGTAGTTACCTGGTTGGCTACGAAAATTTTCAGGATTTCGGATACCCTTGATTTCAGAACACTGCGAAACACTATCTTTTCATTTTCAAAAATAAATTATTCTTTATAAAAGAAAATTTTAATGAATAAAGTGTGGAAATCGTGATTTTACGTAAAAAGGAATGGAGACATTTTTTTCCGAAGCACTAATGGCAGGAATCGGTTCCGGAATCAGTTCTTCGCCCAGCTCTAGTTTCAACATGTTTGGATTTTCTGACTACAGTTCGGCAAGTTCCGTCGACGACAGCCTTTGAGTGACGTCGCAGGCTTAACCGCCGGCTTATCTTGTCACTGCCAATATCTTCAAAATGATTTACCGCACATAAAATCTGATTATATTTTTCAAACGAGCTACCCAAGGTTCCAGCAGAATTTTTGTTTTTTCAACAATTAAAGAGATTTCTTAAATTGTCACATAACAATGCATTCACTGAAGGGATTCAGTACAGGTTTGGCCTCTGTGTCACGATGTGCAGTATTGAAGTATACCATTAAGTTATGTCTTATCAGCTTATTGGAGCTCTGAAAATGGCAGCTTGTTTTTTTAGTCTTGGTCTAACAATTTCTAGTAACTGCAGGAATGTTTCTTCATCCATTCGTAAAAAATTTTACTGAAATCATCAGGATAAGACCGTCATTCCCTCAAAATAGTGGTATGGCTAAAGCAATCTATTTTCTGAAGCTAGTCTGTCATCCATATTTTTCTCTTTTTCTTTTTCTTCGCCACGAGCAACACGGCATAATCTGCTAGCAAATCGTCATTGTCAGTACACTCTGCCATTTTAAAATTTGACTTGAGCTGCGGTTAAACCGCCGCACGTGATGTGGATGACGCGCCGACCCGTCGACTGGCGGTTTTGCGCGACGGTTTCAACGCCGGTTCGCATTCCAGTTAAAACCGCCAGGTTGGAACGTACAGGTCATTGTGTAGCGGCCTTAAGAGGGACACAGCGTCCAGGCAGAAAAATCCGACATACTCGACAAAAATCTATTATCCACACACGGGAATCGAACGCTGGCTTTTCGCGTGCTAAAGCCGAGCTCCTGGTCGCTACACCACAGACGCGATTCGCACACTCACACACACACACACA
>NW_004797717.1:160223-162973 GCF_000002075.1 Aplysia californica | reverse complement strand
CCCCCCAACAAAACAACCTCGTTCAAACTACAACAACGACAGTATCAACAACAACAACAACAACACCAGCAGCAATTACATTACGATAACGACCACACAAAACCAATTTAAAGGTTCAGCCATCGGCTTGATTCCGAGCGCCACATCGATTTTTACTTGGTAAAAGTCACCAAGCCTAGCCGGATATGCTAATAGCGAGCATACAGTGAAAACCAACGCGTCTTTAAAAGCCTGAATTGCCAACTTTACAGTTCCAATTTGCACACGTTCGAAAAGTACTTTACAGGGTTCGATATCAAAGTGCAATCACTGGGAAGGGGAGGGGGGCTGCATAAAGGGAACAGGGGAAAAACCCCGCTAGAAAGATTAAAGAATCTATTGAAACTTATTGATCAGCGAGGGGCAAATTTGCTTTGCATCCAACCGTTCGTCCACCACCCAGCCCATCCGTCCATCCATCCATCCACCCATCCATCCATCTGTCAACGTATACAATAATCTATCAACCTTTACACGAAAGACACATTCACACCAACACAGATAGTCCTGCAAACATGGCATTGGCTACTGACCGTCACTAGGAAAAGATGGTAAAGGAGAGTCAAAGGAAAAAAAATCGGAATCTCCACGCTTTCTGCATAACTTCCGAACCAGCCAAGTTAATGGAAATCTTTACTATTCCCCGTGCCCGTACATAGTCAGTGTAGTTTGTACATGTTAAGATAAGTAATAATAAGTCTGTAGAATAGTAGATAAAAGAGATGGAAAACATCGACCGTCGCTGAAGGATTTCAACTGAGAAGATGCTTTTTAGTGCGCTCCAATTATAATTTTATGGCACTTGCAGCACAGTTAGACCATATAAGTGCCGAAGATTAGAGGCGTTACAATAGCGTAACAAACACAAACAAAAAATGAGGTGACATGTGTTTCATAGGAAAGATGGAGAAAACCCACACCTGAACACTCACTTACCACCCATTAACAACCACCTACCTACAATTGGGAGGAAAGCTGTCTTTAAAAAAAAACACGAAAAAAACAAACATACATCAGTCAGCCACTGGACTGGTCGCGTGGGATGTCTTAGATTCATTAGAGTAAATAGCAGAACAATGACACAATAACAACCATTTGGCGTAGGGGAAAAAAGCGGGATAGAGAGACACAAACGATAAAAAAAAACAAGAGAAGAAAAAGAAGTAACGAGTAGTGTGACCAAATTTTAATTCCCCCCCCCCCCCCCCGGGGAGCTAGCGACACACCCGTGCAAAGTCTTCCGTTTCAAACAAAACACTCATCATTTCTCTTTTTCATGCAGATGTTTTTCACCCCCATAGACACACTTTAACCAACTGAGGCTGACAAGAGGGATACAACGTCCCAGCTGAAAGACCTATTTAACTCGACAAAAAATTATATCTATAAAGGAATCGAACTCAGGTCTTCTGCGTATAGCGACAAAGCGCTTAACCGTTACACTATAGACGCCGGTTCAGTCATTTCTATACAATCGATAAGAGTTGGCTTCGGCGGCCAACGGGGAAAATTCAAAATTAATTCCTACCAAACTAAAAATGCTTAATGTGTCCCGCGCCCTCATATGACCTTATGCAGTTGAGACCGCCATAAAACACTTACCAAAACCCCCCAAAAAGTAATGTCCACGTCTATGATTATGGGGGGGGGGGGGGGGGGGGGGGGGGTTGCGCCTTATAATAAGGCTGAGTCTAAATCTTTAAGTGCCTGTCCCTGTGCCACGGCTAAACACTCATAATGATAATACAGGTTACTTCGTAATCTGGGCTTATTCCTCCTTTCATCACGACAAGACCGCCATCTGTGGTGCGTTGGTTAGAGGAGTCGCCGTCTCATGCAGAAGACGTGAGTTCAATTCTCGAGTGACGAAAATTTTCCAGGAGCATACTATATTATGTCTATTAGCAGGGATGTTGTATCTCTCTCAGCCAGGTTTGGCCCTGGCCTGAAGGGCCGAGGATGCCTCCTAAATGATCGTAAGTTAATCGATGTGGGCATAATACACTTACATTAACCCCCCCCCCCCCCAAGAAAAAACAAAGAGAAAGAAACCACAAAACAAACCAACAGGGTTATTTTTAAGGCAGGCCCTTCGATTTAAGTTCCATTCTCCGAAGCGACAGAGCCGAACGGGCGGAGAGGAATAAAATCTCCTCCAGCAATAAACGATAATAGATGCCCTGTTAAGATTCCAACCTGTGTCATCCGCAAGTCAGTCCCAGACAAACGAATCCATTTGATGGTGTGTTCTCCATTACTTTCAAACAACGCATTTTAATATCGCCTGATCCTTTTTGGTAACAATAACAACAAACTATGGTCAACAAGGTCTCTCCTGCATTTGAAAAATGAGACCAATAAATCAAAAAGAAAATTTAATGATTAAGTGAAATATAAAATTAAAACAAAAAACATGCAACAAACATCCGTCCTTGAACTGCGACAGTGTCTTTTCGCAAAGAAAAAAAGTAAAAAGAAAGCAGAAAGAAAAAAAAAAAACCGGGGCTAAAATCGTTAATTCCGTGAAAGTCTGCAGACTTTGTGCGCAAAGTTACAAAGAACGAAAGACGAAAGAGTGAATTCACACAGAACCTGGAGGATATAGAGAGAAGGAAATTAACTTATAAGGGCACAAAAGCTGGTTGAGAGGGGGGGGGGTTCACAAGAAGTGTAGTTAACAGTCCTGTCTGTTTTTTAAGCTACCAAAAAAA
>NW_004797717.1:155152-159373 GCF_000002075.1 Aplysia californica | reverse complement strand
AGAGAGAGAGAGAGAGAGAGAGAGAGAGAGAGAGAGAGAGAGAGAGAGAGAACGGGAGAGAAAGGACGGGAGAGAGACTGGGAGAAAGAGAGACATTAGAGAGAGAAAGGAAAGCATTTTGTCTCTTAAAGTCCCAAGCTCTATGAACGCTGGGGGAATGGACAAGGGAATTGGACGGAGCCAGAGACAGAGAGACGCAGGCCAATCCTCAGGGGGGCTCACCCATTGAGAGACTGTCTGAGGCAACCAGGGGAGGGAAAAATTGGGGGGGGGGTAGACACTTTCTCAACAAGTCGGGTCCTCGTGATATACCGTCAATGTTTTACATCTCCATCGACTAACGGGGTTATCGTGGTCTAGAAGTTTAGGGGTTCGCCTCTCATTCAATAGGTCCAGTGTTCGAAGCCGGATAGCGACGGAAACTTTTCTTCTCTAAAATTTTCTCCTTTCACATACTTCCCTACTCTTTAATTTCGGTGTTCCGTCGTCTGCTTTCGTCTCCACTTTCTGCCCCCACCCCTCACCTCCTCTGCCCCCTCCTCTGGGCTCCTGACTCTTTCTGCAGCCTTTCTACTACTACTCTTTGGCTCTTTCTTACTGCTGTCTTTTAGCCACACCCTTGATCTTATGGTAGATAAGATCTAACACATAACCTTCTCGGATAAGGGCGAAAAACCATAGAGGTCTCGTGAGCAAGTTGGGCACGTTAAAGATCCCTTGTTAGCACAAAATTGAGAAGAGTGGGCTTCGGCCGCCATCCGAGCAAGATTCAAAATTCCCTACCAACTGAAAATTTCTAATGTGTCCCGCGTGCTCATAATATGACCTTATGCATGCAGTTGCGAGCGCCGTAAAACACTGACCCCCCAAAAATGCCATTGACTAAATTTAAGAAGATCCATGCGGCGGTCGGCTTCGACCTCCCACCTCGGGTTGAGTGGGGTCCAGTATAAAATGTGAGGCATCGTGGTGAAATCAGGCGCTCGTCAAAATAATGAAATGGAAGAAAAGAGCATTTTTCCATCAGTTTTGCAATTTTTATCAACATTTTGTTTTTTGGCTAAACACCTTTCATGTTGATATGAAAATACATTTCCATGTGATTTTTACTGAAAAACCTTGTTTAAAGCCTCACAGTATGTAATTTTCAGTTTTCAAAGACTCATAGGCTATTGAAGTTACCAAACTTTGGCGGCCATTTTCTCATTAATTTAACAACTGAAAACAGGCTACCTCACCCTCTTCAATCGCATATATCTTGACGTCTATTCAAGCTAGATGGATATTTTTTTCATAGAAAGCAAGGCAAATGAATAAGCTCTCAGATGATTCCGATAACTCCACTTGCCCAAAAATTGACGAGAGCCCGATTCCACCACGTCTTGAAACAAATAAGTTCCACTCTCGCCAGGAGTCGAACTACTATCTTCACTGCGCAACAGTCAAGAGACAAACTATTGTTCTAAAGACGCCTGTGAAATGACAGCGTCGAGGCACACAATTGACAGGCTAAACGTTGTGTGTATCAAACAAATTTTAAAGTAAAAATAACTTGAACAAACGTCGCACTGATTTTTACAGTTCTTTCGACACTGTGGGGTTATTAAGGAGGCTAGACATCTGAATTTAAAGTCCTCCTGTGATTAGCAGAACCAAATAGGTAGAAAGCCTTGTAAACTTACCGAACCACATACTTTAGAAAACGTCTCTATTTGGGATTCGAACAAGGGTCATCCGCACCGAGACCCAGTATGGTACTAGTTGGACTAGCGAGGAGTAAATCTATTCCACTAGGTAGGGTCTGCAGGTCTATCCAGTTCAATATGGTCAAAGCTTCATGGTGATCGCAACTTTACAAGTCTGGTGGACACAGTACAGCTGTAAAAAAAAACCCCAAAAAGAAACCAGACTGTCTGGCGCATATTCAATACAACATTTATTCTGCAAGACTAAATCTTTTCTCTGATGCACTTTCCCACGACAAAATCAAGCTGACCCCCCCCCCAACACACTAACACAATATTTTTAAAATAAAAAAAAAACAAATTATATTCTAGAACCAAACAAAAAAACTTGAGTGTCTTAAGAAACACAAAAGATATGGACAGTTGAATCATTCGTTGGATGAAAATAATAAGGCATTAGTGCCCCAGGGTCCAATACATATTATATGTATCAACCCCATTACTGTCGTCATCATCATCATCAGCAGCAAACTCATCATTATCATATTATTATTATTGTTATTATTGTTATTATCATTATTATCATTAATATTATTAATTATTATTATTATTGTTATTATTATTATTATTATTATTATTGTTATTATTATTATTATCATAGTCACCGTCATCTTTATAATCACCATTTGCACTATTACTCTTATCGTCACATATCATCATCATCATCATTGAGGCCATAACAAACTAAACCAATTTTCTTCTCCTTCAAAAAGCAGTTAACCCTGACAACGATTTCCCCTGAGTATTCGACCAAAAACGACGTAAGCGTGGTCTACAGAAATTGAATTTGACAGACAAAATACGGCCAACACAAAACATTATGGTAAGGACGGTCGTCGTCACATTTAATTTGCCAACCTGCAAAATTAGCCATGGGTCATTATACAGGTTTAACGCCCCTGTCAACACTATTAGATTGTTTAAGAGGCGGGAATTCCGAATTTAACGTCCATCTCCGATACGACAGAGCCAAATGGATGGTGAGCTTTAAACAACCCCCAAAACAACCCACATTCAGAACGCCTCGTTGGGGATTCGAGCCGGGGCCATCCGCCCTGTTGTCCAGCTCTATACCAACAGAGTTAACGATGCGCGCTCTGCAAAACCGGATACGTGGGTGCCCCACGGAAGCAGTTATGGTAGTGGTAGGGACGGTTGGCCGCGAAGGGGAGAGAATATGCCGCACCGAAAAGTAGCAGCCAGGAGCGGGGACGCAGGCTATTCTTAATCTATTTAGTCCGCTCTATCGACGATGAAATCAGCTGTGCACAAACGGTCCTAATCTATACCCCTTCATATAAATGCTCAGTCGTTTCATTTGAGGAAAGAGCACGACATCTAGACAATGGTGGCAATTTAGTGGGGAGGAAAAAAAGCAAGACAGACAGAAATGGGTAACGGTATAATGGAGACACCCCTGACGTCAGGGGATAGGGGAATCGCCATATGGCGTCAAACAGGCGGACCACCCGGTAGTAAGCAAGGGGGGGGGGGAGCAATAAAGCTGTCTACACTGTCGATATTGTCTTTTGAAAAAGAATTTAAAGGGACTGACAGCTCAAGGAGGTCACGTAAGCGCCAAATACTAGAAGTTTGTTTAGTGTGTTTGAGTAAAGAGAAGCGTACCGACACAACAACCGTCATTTAGTGCTGGAAAAAATGTAAGACAGGCAGACAGACAGAAATAACAGTGGGAAAGTAAAGTAGTAGGATCTACCAGTTGCGCCTTCTAACCACTCACAAAAATAGAAGTGTCACAAAAGAGTACCCATCACAAAAAGGAAGAGAGACAAACCACACCAAAACATCAGCCAACAACCCACAAGATATCGTCTGCTGTGTTGGTTTACGAAGCATAAATCATAATTGAAATGGAAAGCTGAACAGAAAAGGTATAGAGCTATTCGAAGATAATTCACGGTCTTTATTCGACTTTACGAAAACTTTATTTTTTTTAAAGACCATAAATTTTGATATACACACAGAAAGGGCAAAAAGAAGCACTTCAAAACGATAGCAGGAAAAAAGAAAGATTGACAAACAGGAACAACAGAGAAAAAGAAAAGAAGTAGGACTACCAGCGGCACCCTTCAACCATTCGCTGGTTAGTTTTGGAAGGACAAAGCAAAACCACCAGAGAAACTATAATACTCGTAAATGTTCCACAGCCTGTCTATTCATTTTTCTTCCGTGTTGAGAAGAAAAACGAACCAGACAGAAACACTCCCAAAGCGGAGGTTGAGAATTTCGACATACATGTAACTGCCTCCAGCTATTATTAAATGGCGACCGGCCTCTAGCAAATGGCAAACACCTACAAATGCGCGAATGTCAAAATACATAATAATATATACATTCACACAGACCGTCAGAAAAACAGACAGACAGACAGACAGACAGCCAGACAGACAGACGGACGGACGGACGGACGGACGGACAGACAGACAGACAGACGGACGGACGGACGGACAGAAAG
>NW_004797717.1:152257-154028 GCF_000002075.1 Aplysia californica | reverse complement strand
AGAGAGAGAGACAGAGAGAGAGAGAGAGAGAGACAGAGAGAGAGAGAGAGAGATGGAAAAGGTGAAAGAATAAGAGAGAACGGGAAAGACACAGGCTACGAAACAGGGGAAGACAGAGAGGGAGACAAGGGGAAAAGAGGGAGAGAGGAAAGACAAGTAAAAAGAGAGATGCAAAGAAAGAGGAAAAGAGAAAGAAAACCGATAACGAGAAAAATAATTAAGTGGAAGTACAGCTTTTCCATGATTAGGAACCATTGTTCGTCTTTCAAAGACGCATATAAGTAGTCAATCTATGCTAAGAGCAGATTCTTGTAATCATAATTGACGCAAGGTGCGTAAAAAGAAAAGCCGAGAAAAAAGAGGAAAACAGTACAATCACGTCATCAGCCAGATATCCCTTAGTAACAGAATTGTGAAAAAGACCTAGACCACTCCTGTTAGTATGCTGCGCTTTAAGAGACACCCACCGCAAATAAGTTTTATTTGGAGACAAAATAGGCGCATGAACACTGACGACTATCAACGTTCGGAAAAGGCAGATAGAAACGAAAGGGAGCGTTTAAAAAAACCAACAGCATAATATTATGTCGTATGGTCTACCAGTGGCACTCTCCTAGCAAATCAATAAACGAGAGATTTACATTCATTCTTCACGCTGTCTTCATAAACTGGAACACACATAAAGTATTGTTATTTAAAAAAAACTAATGCTATTGCAGCTGCTGTTGTTGTTATTGCTGTTGTTGTTATTGCTGTTGTTGTTTTTGTTGTTGTTACTTTTGTTGTAGTTGCTTTTGTTGTTGTTGTAGTGCATCAGCTGCTGTTGTTTTTCTCGAGTTTTTTTCTGTCGTTGTTAATCATTACTAGACACAAAGAGCAGGCCATTCAAATGACTGACGGATGGAACTATTCCTCAATAGAAGAAAAACATTCGAACGTAACTCGGATTTGAACCAGCAGCCAGTGACATCAAGGATAACGAAACTAAAGGGCGAACACCTCGTACGACGTGTCCACTGAACAGCTGCTTTTAGTTTTAGTAAGAGTTTTATGGCACTTGCAACACAATAAGGTAATATAAGTACCGAAGATTAGAAGTGTAACAAGAGAGTAACAGACACAAAAAAGAAGGAGAGATAATGACGAAAGATGTTCGATAGGAAAGATCTGAAAGAGCAAACCACACCAGAGCACCCATAAACCGCCGACTGAACAGCCACGGGCGACAGATCAAAATCAAACGACGAAACAACACGAGGCTCGGTTAGTTTGAGTAAATAAAAGAACATCAACACGAAAGGGGCCATTTAGTGCAGATGGAAAAAAAAAACTAGTCACGTTTCTTTGTTTGAGTAAAGAGAATCACACCGACACAATAAAGGCAATCAGTGCAGGGAGAAAGAAAGACATTGATTAAGTGGGGAGAAGCATGTCGACTAGATAATGGTCATTAAGAGCAGAGAAAAAGAAAAAGAGTATTTGGTTCAGTAAAGAACTTGTTTTCATTTAATTTTTCTAAGGCCCGTGACCACGTGAAAATTTATCACCACAATAACCACAAATCAGCACGAGAAATAAACTTGTTAAATGATAATGTTTAAAAAGCTAGAAAAGAGAAAAAAAGTGAGTGAGTGAGTGAGTGAGTGAGTGAGTGAGTGAGTGAGTGTAGGTTTGTGTGTGCGTGTGAGTGTGTGTGTGTGTGTGTGTGTGTGTGTGTGTGTGTGCGTGCGTGTGTGTGAGTGAGTGAGTGAGTGTCGGTTTGTGAGTGCGT
>NW_004797717.1:148298-151087 GCF_000002075.1 Aplysia californica | reverse complement strand
AGAGAGTAACAAACATAAAAAAGAAGAAGGGGAGATAAGGACGATAGATGTTTGATAGGAAAGAAGAAGCAAACCACACCAGAGCACCCGCCAACCACCCGCTTTTTATGTCTGAAACAGAGGTTGTTATAGTGCACTCTTCACTCGCAGGTTTGAGTCTTACAAATTGTGACCTACGTGCTCTAAATCACAGACGTCGCCACCGGCACTATTGAAGGTGTATTTTTTTTCAGTCTAAAACAGAAAGGGGGCCTATCTTGAAACACATTTCTTCTTAATCTTTTTTCTTCTTCGCATCCTCCTCTTTCTCCCGTATCCTCTTCCTCCATCTCCTAGATCTATAACGTGTCTCTCTCGGCTGTTCTGGACTTGTTGCCATTGAATTCTGATTCGTATTCACCGTGGACTGGATCCTGTGCTGGTAAATACCATGTTGTATACACAGTTTTGAAAAATATTTTGTGGTGTCACATTTTAGATCATTTAGTCAGGAGGCGGGCTTCAAACTCTGACAATCTTTGCTAGAAAAGCATGCAGTATACCATATTTCTTTTTATATTTGGGCGTTTTTACACTCCATCGACGCAATTTAGATCATTTAGGAGGCGGGTATCAGACCCTGTGAGAATCTTTGCAAGGACTTACCTCAATGTCCCTGTCGTTGACCAGCTCTATTGACCAGCGGCCCTCGTGCTTGATCCACACAAAGATGACGCCGCGACTGTCGCAAGTCGCCAGCTTCTGATACGGCTCATTCCAGCGCACCAACACCACCTGGGCAATAGAGAGGTTGATTCATTGAGTAGGTGTTCCACAGTACTACCGACACATTGTTGGTGATGTAAGCGTCGAGACAATAGAGAAAGAAACATTCAGTTAAGCTCAAGTGGAGAGAGGTTCAATGGCTCAATAACAGCCATTAAGAGCAGAGAAAAACCAGGGCAGGCAGACATGTTTTGTTAAGAGTTTTACAGCACTAGCAACACGATTAAGTCATATAAAAGCCGAAGATTAAAGGTGTTACAAAAGAGTAAGTTTTAGCTTTAGTAAGATTTTTAAGGCCCTTGCAACACAATAAGGCCATATAAGTGCCGAAGAATAGATATTTTACTAGAGCGTAACATACACAAAAAAGGAGGAGAGATAAGGACAATAGATGTTTGATAGGAAAGAAGGAACAAACCACGCCAGAACATCTGCCAACCACCCACCAAGAGAGTAATACACACAAAAATAAGAGAGATGACTGATAGATGTTTGTTAGGGAAGAAGGAGCAAACCACACAAGAGCACAAGTTCAGTTTAGCTGGAGAGGAAATACGAGCAATGGCACGGTAACGGACATGTATTTCGAGCTGTGGAAAAAGCAAAATACGAAGAGACAAAGACATCAGGAAGGAGAATCGGGTCACATGTACTGTGTCTGACATTATCATTAACATTTTATCTAAATGGCTATATTCTTACAAATACAAATGGCAAAAGAGCGGACAGACTTGGGCGGATTCCAGTTGTTTTGTTGTTGTAGTTTTTTTTAAACAAAGAAAAGCAAAGCACCACACTGGCACGACAACGACTATTTAAACCAGGGGGAAAACAAGAAAGACAGACAGAACTATGAGAGGGTTCGTTTTAAATTTTACATGTAGTAAGTTTTACAGCACTTGCAATACAATTAGGTCATAATAATAAGTGTCAAAGATTAGAGGTGTTATAGGAGACATAAGACCGATTCATGTTTGATAGGAAATAAGGAGCAAACCACATCAGAGCATCAACCGAGAGAGCGAGTACTGAATTAGCACTTACGAGTGGTGCCCTCCAACTATCTTTACTAGAAGTTGTCCTTAGTCGGATTTTAACCTGGGACGGCATTCTCAGTTTATTCAACTTGCACGTTCAAAAAAAGAATGAGAAACAGCTCAAAACTTTCCGTGTTCATCAACATTAATACGTTTTATGGAGGCACCACAATTTCTAAGTAAAACGCGGAGGAATTCGTCATTCAGCAATAGGCAACAGAGCCCAATACTCTTAAAAATGAATTTACGCACTGTTACGTTGAGGAGTGCAAGGGCAGGGGCTGGGGCTTGACTTGTACTTTGCTTCTTTATTCGTTTGTTTGTTTGAGTAAAGAGAAGTACATCGACACAAAATAACAGCCATTTACTGCAAAGAAAAAGCAAGCAAATTACAACCAGAAGAGGAGAACGAAATAAGTAGGACCAACCAAAGATGTCGTCCAACCAGACTCACTAGATCTCCGCAGAGTGACAGTTTCAGGACAATGGCCATGGTAAAAAAAAATGTACTTCAGTTAGACCATTAGTGGAATAATACGACGGCACTTGCAGCACAAATAGGTCACATACGTGCCGAAGATTAGAGGGTTTATTGAAGAGTGTCATACGAAGAAAAGAAGGAGGAGGAGAGATAGATAGAGACGATGCGTATTTGATAGGAAGGAAAGAGAAAAACCACATAATTGCACCCGCCAAACACCTACAAAAAGAGGTATACCTACTGTGTCCAATCCCTCGGGGTACATAGGCGGGAGATTGGCTCCAGTTAAAACGAAACGTATTGATCGGCCCGTGGCTCAGCGAAGCCCGGGACGTGCGAAAATACAAAGAAAGTCAAGTTTACTATCGATGCCCTGTATCCCCTTTCAAGACAAGCAGAAAGATCTCATTGATGGTGAGACACGGAAAGAAACATACACCGGGAAAAAGGGAGACAGACAGACAGACAGACAGACAGACAGACAGACAGACAGACAGACAGACAGA
>NW_004797717.1:144744-146643 GCF_000002075.1 Aplysia californica | reverse complement strand
CCCCAGCCAACACGTGACTGCTTGCATCGCACGTATTCATCATACAAGTACCGTAGAGCCAAGTCATTTCACGACAGTGGCAGCATGAAACTAGAGATGCGCTGCAAGATGCCCAGGAAATGAAAAACAGAACAAAGGCCGATAACACGATCGCGCTTCCGTATAACTACAACAAAATCCTATTTACAGCTAGCTATTCACCCTTGCAGCTTCATTAAATATCCGCAAAGGCACCTCGTCGGTTGGGGTGGGGTGGGGGGGGGATGAGGATCTTGTCCGGAGAATCAAGAGACAGAATCTCTTCGTAATAGGTTCACAAATATGAGGAGGGAGTCCCGCGTCTCGTCAGGGACGTCCGCCTCATTGAAAATCAAGACGCCAGAAAAAGGAGGCCAGACGAAGGTCTCCGAGGACATGGAGTGAATACCACCCGGCCCTGCTGCCCAGAACAGACTGGGTCCTTTTGAGAGAAGGCAATACACAAGAGAACGCCGTGCTGCCGCCACCTTGTCGCGAAGAACTGGGTTAAAATGTTCGCTCAGCGTTAAACAATAAGTTTCATCTAAAGGAGCACTGTACTCTAGAGAGGGCCTTGTCACTCCAGGCGTGTTGAAGCCGGAGTGTGGCGTTGACGGCTGCGAAACGCCCAATGACGTGAATAATTGAAGATGCTTCACGTCCCCATCGACACAATTTAAACTATTTAAGAGGCGGGCTGCTTCGACCATGGGGTCATGGTCAACCCGAGCTAAGAACGATACACAATCCCAGCAGAAAAATGGCAATGCTAGATACAAATTCTTCTCCCACACGGATATCAACTCAACCGCCTTATCTCTACAACACAAACGTCCCTAGCAAAACTGTCAGGTTGTTTAAGAGGCAAGACACTTGAGTATAACGTCCATCTCCGAAAGAACCGAGCCAAATAGGACATTCGTGTACAGGGCCTTTTCCAAGGACACAACGTCGGACTGAGCTGAGGATCCACCGACCCCCCGAACCCGTACTCTCGCGAATACGGGTCCGGTAGCCTAAGCACAAGGCTACCGATGCCACCGGTGAGCTATTCATGCAACTGTCCTCCTCGCAGAGAAGGAAAATCTCTACATATCGGTAAAAGTAAACTTCAGCCCTCCATTTGAAAATTATTTGACCTAGTACGCACGCCCAATGTCTCAACTCTCAAAGGGACTGCATTTGAGTAATCATGACGATATGTGGTATAGGCCCAGTGAACTTATTTGAGAATGGATTCGAGGGGAGGGGGGGGGTGGCAAAGTTTAATATAACATAGATCTTCATATTAGCTTACAAGGACCAACAGCAAAGGGCGGGACACCCTCCTAAATGATCCTGTGTCGACAAATGATTCTTCTTCTCCTTCGCCGTTGATGTTGTTTTTGGCGGTTGTTTCGTTTTGTTTTTGTTGACTTAATTGAGTGTATGTTGGCGTGGGGGGGGGGGGAGTATTAAAAAAAGAATAGAATTCACAGCGATTGGAAAGAGTCTTGTGCGTGTGAGTGAAGGGGGGTGTCAGAAAAAGGCCAAAAGCAGACGCTGAGCATATAAAGTGCCCGCAGAAGGCAGGCGACTTCTGCCGAAGTCACAGATCAAAGACGGATATTGGCAGTCACGACTCTCAACTCATCTCTGTGCTTGGGCTCGTCTTAATATCTTGTCCGTTTGGTTTTTTTAAGGTATATCGATCCTCGACCACTGTACTAAAAAGAGAAACAGCGTCACCGCAACCCATTCTAATCAATTTGGCAACGTTAGAGGAACTCGGCATGTTCCTCGAAATCTGGCTTGAAGCCACTTTCTGGGTAGGTTTATATTTTTAACGAGCACACATCCCTAAGCAGTTTGAGCATTTCAAAATTTGGAAATTTGGAGACT
>NW_004797717.1:138536-144192 GCF_000002075.1 Aplysia californica | reverse complement strand
TAATAATAAGAGAGAAAGAGAGAGAGAGAGAGAGAGAGAGAGAAAGGACTTCTGTATGTATGTGTAAGTGTGTGTAAGTGTGTGTGTAAGTGTGAGTGTGCGTGTGTGTGTGTGTGTGTGTGTGAGAGAGAGAGAGTAGGTGTGTGAGTGAGTAGGTGTGTGTGTGTATGTATGCGTGTGTATGCGTATGTGCGTGTGTGTGTGTACGTGCGTGTGTGTGTTGACGCGCGCGCGAGCTCGCGACCACATATGTGCTGTGAGTAGGTAAGGGTGACAAAGGGAACGACAAAAAACAACAACACCCTTGACCTACTCCAGCCAATCCCACCCCCCCCTTTTTCCTTTAAAAAAAAGCCAGTTTTTGGCGGGTACATTTACGAGACACACGTGACAATAATCATTTAAGTAACGTCCTAGAGAATTACAGACTTCAGAAAACAAGACTTCGTGTAAATGGGAATGTTGCACTGTCATTCTGCGTGCTCTCCTCCACCTCTGATCATCTGTTCAACCTGAGTTCCCTGTTCCCTGGGGATTGATTCCCTGATACATCACGCGTCTCATTAAAGAATCAACAACCAAAGAAAGAACTGCTGCACTGTTGTCAGTCCACTCGCGTTACGAGTTGGCAACCATTAAAATCTCACCTTACACTGTAAGGTTAAAAAGGTCATATATTGCACAAACAAGGTATATAAAAGTAAAAACTCAGCCCGCCCTGAGGGTCCTCGTGTAAAACATTAAAGTTTTAGTAGAGCATTAAAATAATCAATACAAGATGCGCGTGAAATACCTGGGCTAAATACGGCCAGATACCTCCTTTGGGACTAAATATTTTACTTTGATCTTCAGGAGGCGGGCTGCTTTGATCTTACCTGTCATGGCTAACCCGGGGCTAAGTGGGAGATAAAGGTATTCCAGCAGAAAGACGACGATACTCGACAAAATAAATAAACTTACTCAAGCGGGAATCGAACTCACATCCTCTTCACTCAAAAATATGTGAGAGAGCCCTTGACCACGGTACATCATAGTTTCATAACACCCTCTCTTGGTTTTAAAAAAAAAAATCAGAATAGAGAGCAATTTCCCCGAAGATCGACGCACTGGAACCATTCACCTTCAGAATCATCGATTAACATCACGGTAAAGTGAGAACTTGGGGATAGCACGGGACCCCAATGGCATTGTCGCAGGGTGTACTCAAATAGATTCAAGTAATAGATTTATAGATTTCCTCTCTCCATTCCCCCTAGGGCATCTTCCCCTTCGGAACCCACGTCAGTTTTTCTGGTGGCGTTTTCTCTTTAAACAGCACATTTTTTATCATCCCTTCTACAAAACCAATATTATATACTTCCCCCCTCTATTTACTTGCTCCTCCTCCTTCTGTATTTCCTCAATGCTTCCTCTTTCCTCCTCAATCTTCCATCTACTAGTATGTATTTATGTATAATTATATACACAAGGGAGCAAATATTCTACAGTAGAAGTGTATATTACTCAAGGAATAATGACCGGTAGTTTCTTATTCCGAGAAGACGAAGGAATGGGTTGCGCTTACTCAACGATATAGAATAACGACTAGGGAGTGGGTGCTTGTTGAAGCATTGTTGAAAAAGGGAGAGGGGATGTGCTGTTCGTCAGTTTGAGTAAAGAAAAGCCCATCGGTACAATAACGGCCATTTGGTGCAGGAGAAAAGGCACGCTAACCAACACAAAGAGGAGTTGAAAAAGAAAAGACGTAGAACCTACTGTTTGGGCCTTTCAACTACAACTTATATCCATGTCATATAGCAGGCGTTTCACTCCCCACGACTTTGCCAGTTATAACTAAAAAATGTCCAGCGTGACAGATACGCTTGATGAAGTAAACTTCCCCACAACAAAAAACCTGACAATTGCAACCCAGACATTAGTGAAGCACCCCCCACCCCCAAAAAAATAAAAATAAAAAAAGAAACAAAATGAATAAACAAAATAAAAAAAATAATTTTACAAAAATGAAAAAAAAACCCCTCACAAAAATAAAATATATAAATAAACAGATTAATTATTTTTTTAATTATAACAAAATATAAATAAATAAGAGAGAGAGAGATAGAGATAGAGAGAGAGGGGGGGGGGAGAGAGGGGGGGGGGAGAGGGAGAAACAAACAATAAAAAACCAAAAAAAACCCATCAACTTTGTCAAATCGGGAACAAGAACATTATTTTGAATATTCAAAGAAAATTCCCTACATTTTACAAGATTTAATTCACAGTTAAGAAATTCTATTCCACAAAACCTGCACTTATCCATTTCAGACACTAACACTGTTTTTGAAAAAGACGATTAAAAGAAAGTCTACCGGAAGTCCTGGAGCGGCGACATAAAGGCACGGGTACGCGAGTATCAAAAACCTTAACAGAATTCCTACTATCTAAACTTTCTGAAAACTCTGCTGAAATCTAAAAACCCTTGGTATACAGGCTTGGCCATTCCACAGGAGCCATTAGTAGCCATTAGTAGTTGATATGACAACTTTTATCGATCACAAACCCCAGAGTATCCACTACAATAGAAACACGGTGCATCAGCTATCTCATAATGTATTATTAATGTAAAACTGGTATGAATGGCAGCCAATTTCAGGAAGAAATAAAAAAGAAACGTAAAACCTGAACTTCGTTGGGACAGAGACAGCCTGCGACATAAAAATATATCAAAGATGACTCCTCACAGTCCTGTTTTGCTACAGCTCTTTTTGTGTTTGTTCGTCGTCCCTAATCTTCTATTCCATCAAGTAGCGTGCCCGATTCAATTCACTTTGATATTCTAATTTGCATCAGTAGGTCGTTCCGAAAGAAAGCCGGATTTTTGTTTAGCCCTTGAGATCATTCCTGGGAAATGTATGTCTCTCCCGAAGACTTGATGCCTCTTCTTGTTTTCAGCATCTTCTACTTTTTTTTCGTTAAGAAAAATCCTTTCTATCATTCCACCCACCCCCATCTCCCCAACCCGCGTGCCTCTTTTTCTTTAACATTCCCCGTTTATCCCGTGGACAACAACGGTGGAGACAGACGCCGCGTTTGTAACCCGTGAGATGTGGTCTCCAGAACCGTGATGATGACCGGATAGGCCGGACAAAAACATGGATGCCCTGAGAAACAACGTTCCTTTTGTGTTAGTAAGCGTTTTACGGCACATGCAACACAATAACGTCACATAAGTGCCGAATATTAGAGGAACTACTAAAAAAGAAAGAGGAGAGAAAAGAACGATACTTGTTTGATAGGAAAGAAGGAGCAAACCACACCAGAGCACTCGCCATACACCCACCAACGCTCCTTATAATAATATATATTGGTAGGTACTGAATGAAAAAATGAAAATACTGGACTGCTTACCCCCCCCCACACACACACACACACACACACACACACACACACACACACACACACACACACACACACACACACACACACACACACACACCCGAATGCTATCACAGACTGGCTAATGTGCGTTCTGTTCCGAGTCTAAGAAGAAATGGTCTGTACCCATTAGCTTTTTGAAATAATGGTTTAAAATGTAGAAGTTCTACACCATTATCGACACGGCTGATATCATTTAGGAGGCAGGCATCGACTCTGCCCGACAGGGATATCTCGGCTGAGAGGGCTATAACGCCCTAGCAGAAAGAGCCAGATATTCGCTAAAATTCTCCCCCACAAGAATGGGACTCGCGTCTTCTGCGAGCGACGTCTAAAAGCCTGACCGCTACACCACTGAGGCTGGTCCAAGAATGGGACATAGCTAGAACGATATTGCCAAGAACAAGGTAGAAGAATGTGTGATGTGGTGTATCCACGGTGAGGTGTGGTGGTGTGGTGTGGTGCGGTGTGTTGTGCTGTGCTGTGCTGTGATGTATCCACGATGTGATGGTTTGGTGTGGTGTGTGATGTGGTGTGAGGTGGTATACAATGCACACTTATAATTTGAACATAGTTCGGTTCTCAACTCAAAAAGGCCCAGTCTTCAATTTGCTCCAAGTGTCCGAAACGACTGAGTCAGACGCAAGGTACACATGGTCCCTGCGCTAGCAAAATGGCCCATCTCATTTTGCTTCTTTGGGATGAATGAAACAAACTGTTCAACTAGACTATTTATCATCTAAAACGTGCCATGCATGTTTCTTTTGTGACTGCCAACGCATTATTGTGTTGGTTTTACCAAAAGACAAATATAGAACCACCAAACAAAACTAGATGACTAGATCTAGTTGCATTTTGGCACGGCTCTGAGTTAAGCCATACTGCTAACGAGCGTAGTGACGACATAAAATCGTGTGTGTGTGTGTGTGTGTGTGTGTGTGTGTGTGTGTGTGTGAGAGAGAGAGAGAGAGAGAGAGAGAGAGAGAGAGGGAGGGAGAGAGAGAGAGAGAAACAAACAATAAAAAACCAAAAAAAACCCATCAACTTTGTCAAATCGGGAACAAGAACATTATTTTGAATATTCAAAGAAAATTCCCTACATTTTACAAGATTTAATTCACAGTTAAGAAATTCTATTCCACAAAACCTGCACTTATCCATTTCAGACACTAACACTGTTTTTGAAAAAGACAATTAAAAGAAAGTCTACCGGAAGTCCTGGAGCGGCGACATAAAGGCACGGGTACGCGAGTATCAAAAACCTTAACAGAATTCCTACTATCTAAACTTTCTGAAAACTCTGCTGAAATCTAAAAACCCTTGGTATACAGGCTTGGCCATTCCACAGGAGCCATTAGTAGCCATTAGTAGTTGATATGACAACTTTTATCGATCACAAACCCCAGAGTATCCACTACAATAGAAACACGGTGCATCAGCTATCTCATAATGTATTATTAATGTAAAACTGGTATGAAAGGCAGCCAATTTCAGGAAGAAATAAAAAAGAAACATAAAACCTGAACTTCGTTGGGACAGAGACAGACTGCGACATAAAAATATATCAAAGATGACTCCTCACAGTCCTGTTTTGCTACAGCTCTTTTTGTGTTTGTTCGTCGTCCCTAATCTTCTATTCCATCAAGTAGCGTGCCCGATTCAATTCACTTTGATATTCTAATTTGCATCAGTAGGTCGTTCCGAAAGAAAGCCGGATTTTTGTTTAGCCCTTGAGATCATTCCTGGGAAATGTATGTCTCCCCCGAAGGCTTGATGCCTCTTCTTGTTTTCAGCATCTTCTACTTTTTTTTCGTTAAGAAAAATCCTTTCTATCATTCCACCCACCCCCATCTCCCCAACCCGCGTGCCTCTTTTTCTTTAACATTCCCCGTTTATCCCGTGGACAACAACGGTGGAGACAGACGCCGCGTTTGTAACCCGTGAGATGTGGTCTCCAGAACCGTGATGATGACCGGATAGGCCGGACAAAAACATGGATGCCCTGAGAAACAACGTTCCTTTTGTGTTAGTAAGCGTTTTACGGCACATGCAACACAATAACGTCACATAAGTGCCGAATATTAGAGGAACTACTAAAAAAGAAAGAGGAGAGAAAAGAACGATACTTGTTTGATAGGAAAGAAGGAGCAAACCACACCAGAGCACTCGCCATACACCCACCAACGCTCCTTATAATAATATATATTGGTAGGTACTGAATGAAAAAATGAAAATACTG
>NW_004797717.1:137085-138436 GCF_000002075.1 Aplysia californica | reverse complement strand
GGTTGGGGAAGAAGGGAGAGAAGAGCAAAAACGATACAACAAAGAGAGAGAGAGGGAGAGATAGAGAGGGGATGAGAGAAAGAGAGGGAGACAGAAAGAAAGAAAGAGAGAGAGAGAGAGAGAGAGAGAGAGAGAGAGAGAGAGAGATACTTTACTTTTACGACCACCGCTCTAATGAACATAACATTTTTAATTAATACGTGATCTGGCACGTCTTTTGAGGCCGAACAGAATCTACTTTCACACTTTGCTCTACTCCATCAAGCAAGAATGGTCTCTAGCTCACCAGAAGCCGCCATTTCCACGCCACAAAAAGATCAGACTTTCGCGGTGCACGCTATATTCTTGGCCATCTTTCAAAGCAAACATAGAGTGAGCCTCAAAAATGAAGTACGAGGAAAGCCTTTCGCTTTGCTTACAAATCAAATATTGGCATCGGTTAGACCAAAGAGGCAACAAGAATTGAATTCAAGATTTTCGGAATGGAATTTCCGTTCCGTGGATTGATGTTGGAGTACTTGATTTTAAAACTCCTTTTCTTCATTATTTTCTCTTTGTATGTGCGTCAAAAACACCAACTCTTCTTTATTTTCTCATTGTAATTGCTTTTTACAAACTCCGATCCTTCTTTATTTTCTTTTTGCGCATGGCTTAAAAAAATTCGACTCTTCTTTACTTTATCTTCGTACATGGTTCTGAAAAACCCAAATCTTCTTTATTTACTTGTTGTACATAGTTTTAAAAACTCAAATTTTCTTTATTTACTCTTTGTACATGGTTCTGAAAAACCCAAATCTTCCTTATTTACATGCTGTACATGGTTTTGAAAAATCCAAATCTTCTTTATTTACTCTTGGTACATGGTTTTAAAAACTCTGATTCTTCTGTATTTTCTCTTTCAGGCTAAGAGTACATAAGAACACTCGGAGAGAATTCTTGATACGACCCCCATTACTTCCGTCTGGTCATTGGGGAAAACACAAGGGGGAAATATATGAGATCCGCTCTGGTAATTCATAAATGATCCAGCGTCCTAGGCGAGGGAAAAAAACAACCCAGCGTCACATTATTTCCATCGTTATATTGTATCCCACGATATCCTTAATATCTTTCCGGATCCCTGGTAAGCAATTTACAGCCGACAGCTTGGGCGGTTCGGTCTGATGCCAGAAACTGAAAGACGTTGCACTCCGGCGCTTGGCTGAACCCAGGGTTTGACACGAGCTTATTTTTCCAACGAGTTAAAACTCCTATAGGCTTAAATAGATGTCTTCGAAATGATGCCGGCATCTGAATAAAGGAGGGGTGAAGAAGCAAAGAAGTGTGTGTGTGTGTGTGTGTGTGTGTGTGT
>NW_004797717.1:133331-135187 GCF_000002075.1 Aplysia californica | reverse complement strand
AGAGAGAGAAAGGAGAGAGAGAGAGAGAGAGATAGAGAGAGAGAGAGAGAAAGAGAGAGAGAGAGAGAGAGAGAGAGAGAGAGAGAGAGAGAGAGAGAGGACGTACTGCCACACTTTAACGACGTTACAGACGCCCCCGGCCCCTCCACCTTTCTCCCGCAAACCAACCAAAAGTATACAGAAAAGAACAATAAACAAACACTTACATAAACACATACATTCATGCGCGTGTGAACGTTAGCGTGAGTCGGAGATTGAACAGATAAAACGCATAAAACAATGTCTTGTTTCAAACTTCCTAGACCAAAGCAAAGTCATCTGCACTACAAATTGTATTTTAACAAGGGTTCATTACACTCTGCTCTGGTAAGAGAAAATGATTGTAGCGATTTTTATATAATCTACGCCTACATAAACCCAATTTAGATCATCTAAGACCGCGGCTATTTCGACACTGTCTGCAAATAACAACCCTTGCTGAGTGGGAGAGACAAACGTGGCAGAAGAAAAAAAACTTGACTTTAATAAGACTTCCCTACGCCAGAATCCAAGTCGCGTGTCTTGGGTACAACGACTAAGAACCTTACCACTACAACCACAAACACCCGTCTGGTTTGGAAAACTTATTGTGACTCTAGATTTTTACACCCCCATTGACATAGTTTAGATCATTAAGGCCGCATGCTGCTTTGGCCCTTCTTGTCAGGGCCAGCCCGGGCTGAGAGAGACGCAAAGTCCAAGCAGAGAGACGGAAATACACGATTAAAGAAAAAACAACTTCCAAGCGGGAATCAAACTCACGTCTTCTGCGTGCGACGGCAAAGCATCTAATCGCGATACTATACCACAAACGTCGGCCGTTTACAATCAAATAAGCAATACCAAGAGAAAACACGGCACTGTGGTGCAGCTCATTATAACGGAATAACAACGGTAGTCTATTATACGCTAGACTAGGCTCGGCATCCTATCTATACAGAATACACAACGACGTGATTTGTGCATTACGAGTTCTGTTTTGGCTTGCAGCTGCACCAAGTTCGATACCAAAACTCGGGCAATGTCAAACAAACACCCAGCCTCACTTCCGCAATCGGCAGGGCCACACGCTCCGGGTTCAAACAAACGGCTCTTGTCCAATCACCACAACAAGACGAATGGACGGCGACCGTGTAAGATTTATGGCCGACTCCAATAAAGACATGCATCCGGCTCAGACACTCACGGCGCGCACCAGCACTCAGACTGGGCAAATGCCGGCATTTGTCCAGCAGGCCCCCGTAATCCGCGAGGGGGAAATCTCGGCCAGGTTGTCCTGGAGACGGCCATAATGCAAACAGAAATCGCTTCTCAGGAACGCGGAGAAAGCTCCCAAATGAAAGATGAGATTCGGAGACATGTAGATATTCTTGTAAAACTAGACTGCCCCCCTCCCCTTTCCCCTCTGCACCTCCCCCTCCTCAAAGCATCATTTTCCACATCATGTTATTGCTCACACAATATATAATATATACGTACATAAGAACAAAATATATACAGAGGCAGGTAAAAGCGTTTTTAATACCCGTACACAAAATCACACACAGGCACAAATGTATACATACAAGCACAAACCGACATAAAGACATACACACACACCTAAATGAACATACAGATACATTAAAAGCTCTAGTGCACACACACGCTGACATACAGACACACGCCCACGCGCTCCCACACACTCAGACGCACACAGAAACACGCCTGCACGCAGGCACACGTACACCCACAACATTTCTCAACAGTGGCAAAACTTTAGGAGAAAGCAAATCTACACAGGGCATAATGTACAACGGCTATTCTACAGCCCCCCCCCC
>NW_004797717.1:127251-132331 GCF_000002075.1 Aplysia californica | reverse complement strand
GGGCGTGAAAATGCAAGGTCCCACCGATTGTTCCCTCGTCTTTTAAGATGACAAACGCGTCTCCTGCGGCCTGCCAGTGTGTTTATCCGTATGTTAGTTTGAGCAAAAAGAAGTACATCGGCACAGTGATGGTCATTTAGCGCTGGAAAAATGTAAGACAGACAGAAGCAACAGAGGAAAAGTAAAGAAGTAGGACCTACCAGTGGCGCCCTCCAATCACCATTAGAGGGAAAAACAGAGAAGTCCCACTGAACGTTGGCACGTCTTTTAAGATGGCGAACACGTCTGTACACGCCGTGCCAGACAGAACAACATCGTCCGAGTGCATACTTCATAACGTGGGGTTTCGGAAGGCACGAAACTTCCTCGTCAAATTGTACTCGTACATATTTTACGTCCCCATCGACACAATTTAGATCATTTAGGAGGCGTACTGCCTGTTTGGGACAACAACTTTCATCAGACAAGACAGAAACACTCAGCACAAATTCTTTCCACATGTGATCGAACTCGCGTCTTTTACGTGTAACAACAAAGAGCTTCATCGCTACACCACAGACGCCCGATTTTTCTAATCCTCTTTCGACGCTTTCATAATCTATTTTCCATCTGTTGTTGTTTCTGTTGCTCTCCTTGTCTGCACTAAATGGCCATTGCCGTGTCTCTACTAAAACTAAACTAAGATCTCAGGTCAAAATGAACGGTATAATGAAGTACGCTCAAGTTGTATGACATATAACTGGTGAGGGTGTCTTCATAAGCCACGTTTAATCAAGTCTTTACATTAGAGAAGCACAGAAAATGTTTGATGACTTAGGAAGTTGTCGGCTTGTTTATGTACCCGAATTGGTTTGTACCTATTGCCCTTCAACAAAAAGTCGTTTCTGATTGATGGGTAAAATGGAAACAAGACACAATAGAGTGAAGAACACTATAACTTTATGATTCTTAGACAGACGCACTCAAATAGTGTTGGGTACGGAGCAAGCTCGTAGCCATCAAATGTGAACTTGCGCTACAACGAAATGTGTACTTGTAGCAATCGCAACCTCGAAATGTGTACTTATAATACTAACGTATTATTACCGGAATGGCTAACTATTTGTCAAACGACAAGCAAACATGTCTAACATTCTCAGTAAATATGGTAACTGAAAAAAAACATATCTTTATAGCGATAAATACAAACTATGGGGTGGGGGGGGGCTCTGCTTGTTGTTGTTGTGGTTGTTATTGTAATCAAACGGGAGCAAATGTGATATTTTTTACCCTGCTGCACTCAAATAGAGAGCTCCGTATGGAGGAAGCCTGTAGCTACGAAATGAGAACTTGTAACAACCTGGACATATGCACTTGTATCAACCCTGAAATGTTTACGTTGTTACAACCTGGAAAGGTGTCCAGCAGCTCTTAAGCGCTTGTTTGTAATGTCACATCCCAGACTAGGATGGAAAGAAGTGAGCGGTACTTGTCCGTGATGGATGAGAATCCTCAGCGCGGGTCAGTGCCGGAGGCTCGTGGACTACTCACTCAGTGTGGCGTGGGAGGAACAACGAGGAAGTCGAGTCACGGTCGAGTCAAACACGCCGCGGCCGCTCCTATTTCTTCGTCTCTCGCCCTACTATACATGATACAATTTGCGTCATGAACAAGATAGTCAGCTGGCCTCATAGGCGTTGCGGGTTTTTCCAGTGAGTTTTATCTTTCCTGAGGGATATTTTCTAGTGATTGAGTTTAAGTTCTACGGCACCATCACTACAACTTAGTCATGTGAGTGCCAAAACCTAACGTATTACAACCGGGCCGTCTGACCACTGATTACAATGATAGGCAAACAATTGTAAACTTATCCGTCACCAAACCAATTTCTTTACATAAAATAGAGGATCGACTTCGGGTCAATAATGTCAAAAAAGAGTTTTGATATATTATTATGTACATTTACAGCATTAATTCTTCCACAATGAGAACGCTCAAAAATGTTTAGGAAAATTCGTAAACACATAAAAAAAAAAAGTCTGCACCTTTGCACTAGACTGCCTAGACTCAGATGTAACAGGTCAGTAAACAATTGTAGGAAACAGTTGCACGCATTTGAGTTTTCGTAAGCATTTTTAGCCGCCAAACAGACATTACAGACCCTTTCACTGAATTTAGAGTACCAGTATGATTGTATGCTTTACCTTTGCTGTAAGCCTCTGAAGAACAGTCGTTCTTCGATGCCAAAAGCCAAGGAATTTTTAAAGATAATATCAATTCTTTCCCCAGAGAGCAGTTTAATATAAACAAGACTAACGATTATTTAAAATATATAATATAGGAGGGGTGGGGGAGGATGAGGAGGAGGAGAGGAGGGGGGGGGGTCGACCGCTAACGGCAGTAGGTACATAATTCGATCTGCAACGAAATAGTTCGAGGTTGAATCGGAGTAGCCCTAGAGTCTGATTAATTTTTCTTACCCTTCTTGAGAAGTGTTCTCAGCATACGTTACCCAAACGTGGATTCAGCATTTCTCGCTAACTGTTATCACACCGGGACCTGAAACCGACAGAATGCTAGCTACAGCGTCTGAAATATTATTTGCTATTCCAGAATGAGACTTGTTTCGTTGTGTTTGAGTTAAGAGAAAAACTCATATAGGGCTGAGGAAAGGGTACAACAAGCAGACAGAAACAGCAGCGAGAAAGTAAAGAAGTAGGACCTACCAGTGGTGCCCTCCAACCATCCGCCCAGAATAGGATGTCGAGCCTTGGCCTAACCACGCATCTACAAAAAAAGGCAAGCATCCTAAGAAAGAATCAGTGTTTAAATGTCATTCGTTTTTGTTTTAGTAAGAGTTTTACGGCACTTGCAACACAATTAGGTTAAATGTCATTCGCCTTGAGTGGAGCAAACATGCACATTTCCTCTGTTCCGATACGGCTGGTTATGACTAGGCAGGCAAGCTGGTATCATGAGAAAAGATAATGAGGTAAACGCAAACAGACAAACCGATTATAACTGTCTGTGTTTGGTTACGTAGACAGACAGACGGTCGAATGCAGGGTATTTTGTTCGATGCGATGGTTTACTGAGGTTTTAGGTGTTGATCTTGATTTGCTGAGTCTGGGAAATTCCTTTGCTCTCAAGTCAAGCTCTCTGTTGGCGTTTGCTTTTTTTTTTCACTAAACACTTTAATGTGCACGGCAATATTTCTGTGGTGAATCCTTTCCGTTGTAATAAAAAATAATTCAAAGCTGGACGTCTCGGGACTTGGACCCCTATTTCTTACACACCACACACACTCACAGACAGACAGACAGACAGACAGACAGACAGACAGACAGACAGACAGACAGACAGACAGAGACAGACAAAGAAAAAGAAATAGAGTAATAAAGTCCCACGATCCCGCTGACGCACATAGTCGTAGTCTATGTGTTCAAACTCGCACGCGGCGTCCTGGTCCTGCAAATTTTGCTTTCAAATCCCTGCGGCAAAAACAAAACCAAACCAAACTAAACAAAAAAACCATTATGTCCTTGTGTGCGCCCATCTATTCCCTTGCGATCGAAAGTATTTGTCTCCCGGTCCAAACCATTACGGTATGATCCTCTCCCCCGAGCTCGGTTCTAGCTGTTGTGTGAAGGATCACCTCATTACCACGGATATTTTTCTCCCATTAGATCCTCGTCTACCCGATATATTTAGGCTTTTTTTTTCAGTATAATCATGACGCTCACGCTGGCTGATATCTAAATAAGCAAATGAGTTTTCACTGTTCTTCTCGCCCTTCCCTTTAAAGTAAAAAAAAAGAAAGAAAAAAAGAGAGAGAAAAGAAGACAAAAAATATGCCCAGTCTTTATCGGAATGTAATGTGACATGCCCTAAGCTGACCTGCTCGCCCTGCGGTCAAAACATCGTTAGCAACGCTCCTGTGCAGTGATACGTGATCGATACGCTGAGCCCGAGCTTTTAGTTCCAAGAGAATCAAGAGACACCACCCCTGCCCCCTCCCCACTAACATTATTCTATTTGATTTTCGAGAGTCTGGTCGAAGCAGTGTTCAGCATCAATGACCTCGGTTTGTTTTGGCAGACAAGAGTTTCAGTTTGGGTCAGAGTTTCACAGCACTTGCAACACATAGGTCATATGAGTGACGAAACTAGAAGTATTACTAGAGAATAAAATACAACTAATACAGAGATACAGAGGATAATGCCATGTCTGATGAGAAAGAAGGAGGAAACATGTCAACCATCTATGAACGAAAGGAAGGCCTACATAAAAAGAAGTAAAATTAAACTTTAGTCCCTTCCTTCCCCCATTCTGAACTTACTGCACCTTGTACGCATATCCCGGGTCTCCACTCTCTGTGGGGAACCATGTTTGTCGTCTCGTCATGCACAAAAGATGGGTTTGAATTCATTTTGAGAATGGGTGATGGAAACTTAAAGTTACCGAAAATGAAACTACTTTAAGTGCTATGTACCTGTCTCTTCCGAGATATTTACACCTTTCTTCGCTTCCATCTATCACTATAACGCCATAATATGTGTCTGCCGCCACAAAAATAACCCTGAAAGATTTGTTTCTTTGAGTAAAAAGACGTGCGTCAACACATTAAGTCCTGTGGCGTCGGAAGAAAAACAAGGAGGCACGAGAGAGACACAGAGAGAGAGAGAGAGAGAGAGAGAGAGAGAGAGAGAGAGATAGAGAGTGAAAGAGACAGAGAGAGAGTGAGAGAGCGTGTGTGTGAGAGAAGGGTGAGAGAGGAGGGGGGATGGGAAAGGGAGAAAGACAGAAGGAAGAGAAAGAGGGGAATGTGAGAGAGAAGGAGAGGAGAGGAGAGAGGGAGAGAGAAGGGAGTGGGGGAGTTAATAAAGTAGGACTAAGAACTCATCAGCCCACCACCCTTAAAGGGAGATAATTAATATACTTGATGGAGGAATTTTAAAATGTGTCTGTTCGTCTGTGTGCGCCTGTGTGTGTGTGTTTGGCGGGTGGGGGTAGTGGGGAGTGTGGAGTGAGTGAGTGAGTGGGTGTGCGTGTGTAAGTGTGTACGCGTGTGTGTGTGTGTGTGTGTGTGTGTGTGTGAGAG
>NW_004797717.1:125009-126901 GCF_000002075.1 Aplysia californica | reverse complement strand
TAGAGAGAGAGAGAGAGAGAGAGAGAGAGAGGGGAGTGGGGGGGGGGGGAGGTCACACATCCGAAAGACTACCCAAGCCGCACAAGGAGAAAATCGTGCCATTCCCAGAGGAGTGTCCGTCCACTCGGTGTACGCTGAACCTCTCCAGACCTGTCAAAGATGTGTCCGGCCGGGTCCCAAGAGCAGACTCGCCACGCCGGGGGACGTGGGAAAAGTACCCACGGCATAATGGCGGCTAATGCGTCTCGGAAACTGGCAACAAACAAATACTTCTTGGAAACGGCTCACAACAAATAATAGACCTTGAAATCCAGTATCAACAAATAGATTCCTTTTTGTTTTTGTTTTTGTAAAGTGTTTTACGGCGCTCGCAACTGCATAAGGTCATAGGAGCGCGCGGGACACACCTAATATTTTTAGTTGGTAGAAAATTTTGAATTTTGCCCGGGTGGCGGCCGAAGCCTACTCTTATCGATTTTTAGACCACCAAGGGATCTTTAACGTGCGCAACTTGCACACGGGCCCTCCGAGATTTTTCGCCTTTGTCCGAGAAGGCTAGGTGTAGATCTTTCCTACCAGAAGATCAGGGGTGTGGCAGTAGAAAGGCTGCAGAAAGAGTCAGGAGCCCAGAGGAGGGGGCAAAGGAGGTGAGGGCAGAAAGTGGAAATGAAAGCAGACAACAGAACATTGCTAGAGAGCAGGAAAGGAGGTGAAAGGAGACAATTTTAGAGAAGAAAATGTTTCGGTCGCTACCCGGATTCGAACCCGGGACCTTTGAATGAGAGGCCAACACCTAACCTCAAGGCCACGAGAGTCCCCTATAGATTCCCGAAGAGACCATAGCGAACAGATCTCGAAAACGGGCCTCAACAAACCTTAGTTTAGTTTTAGCAAAAGTTTTGCGGCACTCGCAATACAATAAGGTCATATAAACGCAGAACATTAAAGGTGTTATAAAAAGAGGTGTTACAAGAGAGTAACAAACACAACAAAAAAGTAAGAGAGATAAGGACGACAGATGTTTAAAAGGAAAGAAGGAGCACACGCTGCCAGAGCAACCCGCAAACCAGCAGCTACAACAAACAAATGAAAAAAAAAAGACTACAACTAATCTAATACATGTTGAAACGGACAACAAAACAGCCTTGTTTATCGGTACGCATACTAACCCTGTGAAACCAGACACGCTGTTAATCATATTTTCGCGGAGAGGAGGTGAGTATATAATATTCCAAGATTTCAGGGGGGGGGGGGGGGGGTGAGACTGACTCTCCTCACCAACTTCACCAGACAAGTTGCGGGTGGTGCGTGAAATGGTAAAATGGTGCAGGTTTAACGCCCCTATCAACACTATTAGGTTATTTAAGAGGTGGGACCTCCGAATCCAATGTCCATATCCTAGAGGACGAAGCCAAATGGGAAATTTATGTACAGTGCCTTTCCCAAGGACACAACGTCGGACCGAGCTGAGACTCAAACCCCCGAACCCGTAAGCTCACGATTACAGGTCCACTAGATATGAAGAACACTGCAGGTACAGAAACATTCTTTTAAATGTACGTGTCTTTCACGCCTATATCACCACTATTGAGATCATTTTGGACGTGGGTGCTCCACTTCTGTCCACCGAGGTTGAGAGGGATGAAATGTCCCAGCGGACTGACAAAGATACCCAATAAAAATAATCCACACACTAGAATCGAACTCATGTCTTCGCAGTGCGGCGACCAAGTGCCTGGCCGCTGCACCAGAGATGCCGCCTGAAGAACTCATCTGACAAAAGACCAGAACATTATGTACAGTGTAGAAAGGTGTGTGTGTGGGGGGGGGGGGGAATGTGAATGTAGGTATACAGCAAGTATCACATACATTGTTATAAAATTTTAATTCAT
>NW_004797717.1:117059-124909 GCF_000002075.1 Aplysia californica | reverse complement strand
AAAGTTATAACATTAAATTAATTAAGATATAATATGTTTAATGACACCTTTTGGGAGTTTTCGTCTCAACAGTCAAGGCAGTTGAAAATCTTCCCGTTGAGCCCAAAATAATTTTGCTTTGTGTCCGCATTCCGTAGAACTGGGAGTTTCCTTTTGTACTCTCTCTTACTGTGCTACTGGAATTCGGCGCTTTTAAAGTGATTTACACCAGTACCGGGAAAATGGAGTTAGGACAAGATAGCAACTGTTGACTACTTTCTCTCTACGAAAAAGATTGTTCGGAGTAAAAATATCGGAAGCCATATCGTCGGCCGGTTGTGAAAATGTACTCAAAATTTTACTTTTTTTTCTTTTACTTTGCAGTTTCTTAATCTTTGGTGTCGATTGTATACGTTCAAGAACTATTTTGTCGAAAATAAAATTCAAAGTTTTGAGAGAAGCAAGAAAAGATACACAAAGAACACAACCGTTCTTTTTTTCCCTCTCTCCTGAAAGAAATAAAATTGCTTTATGAGCTTAGTAGATTTGAACAGCTTTCAGACGATGATACGTTCTTTCCCTGACAAATTTCGCCCCACCCAGAAGACAAAATGCTCGTATGGGTCAACTGTGCGGCCGGCTGGACAAATCTTAACGGTCGTGGGCAAACACTGGAGACGACAGGCAGCCGGGGGCCGGAGATGACCGCCGCAGAACGCGCGCTGTTCTGGCGCCATGTGAGAAAACAAAACCCCGCACACGTCAAGGAGAGGAACAAGACTTTGGGCACCCCGCGGGTAACAGAAGACAACGAAAATGCTGCTTGTCATATCGATTGAGTCGGGCGGGAATTGGCCGAGTGTGAGACTCGTGACATTCGTTCAGATTCTTATGTTTAATGATACACCGCAATTATTTCTCCACATGATAATATGTAGATGATGTACACAATAATATTATGTTTTAATAATAATACACTGAGTTTTCTTGCTTTAAAAAAAAATTATGAGTGGAGAAAAGCAAGGAGCACAACAACAGTCACTTAGCTTTGAGAAAAGGAAAAAAATATGACCTACCATTGGTACCCTCCAACCAACCGCATACAAAAAGAAAGTTCGAAATACGACACGGTAAGTACATAATTATTATATACTAGATCTATATCATGATTTACGCCTGGGTCGACACTTATTAAGTAATGTTTTTAGGCCACTAAACATAAACTGGGTGACACTCCAGCACATAGAACACAAAAATGTTTGTTTGAGCAAAGAGAAGCACATCGACACAATAATGGTCATTTAGTTCTGGGAAAAAAGTAAGTGAGATGGACAGAAACAACAGGGGGAAAGTAAAGAAACAGGACCTGCCAATGACGCCCTCCAACCACCCACACAGAAGAACGTATTCGATTAAAATAGAAAACCCATTTTAAAAAGTCCTGAAAGCTGGAACAGCCCTCACTTCTTCTGCATGCTAATCCAAAGAAACGAACAATTACAACGCAGACACTGGATGGAAATACAGGGATTCTCTGTACTGTGGAAGAGACACCCTGTTGCTGAACTGTTAATACGAAGATTTGGTAACACTCGGAAGGACCTTATTTTAGTTTACCAGGGTGAGTCAAAAAGAAATGCAAGTTCGTTTATAACTTAAAGAAAAAAGAACACACTTGCAACTATGATATCTCAAATTGAAGGGGAGCATCTGAGGATCAGATTTTTATTTCTCAACATAGTCTCCATTTCGTTCAATAGCCACTGTCCACCTTTTACTATGTCCACTTATACCAGCTTCGTAAAAACTAAGCAGGTTGGTCGTAGGGGTACAGCAATCTGCTTTCTCCATCGTTTCTATAGTGTTGACCTCTCAATGGTTCTTTTCTAGGACCGAAAAGGTGGAAGTCTAAAGGAGCCAAATTGGGAGAATAAGTTGGGTGGGGCAGTGTTTTCACATAAACGAGGTGATTATCTCCCTTGTTCTGGTACTCGATGGCAGGCGGGAATTTTCATGGTGAAAAAAAAACCTTTCCATGTTCAAATTTGGTCGGACTCGTCGAATTCTCGCTTTGCGTCGTTTCAATGTAGGAGTGGTTTTAAAAAATCTGTGAGAAGCACGCTATGAACGTCCCAAAACACAATTGCCATGATTTTTCTGGTTGACTCCTCCAGACGATGCTTGGCTGATAAGCGTATGGACACGTCTTCCTCTTCTTCCAGTTGATTGCACATACATCTGACCCACCAATATACAGTGGCAAAATCTAGAGCTTGGTCCTAGTAAACATTTTGAAGTCAGTTTTGGATGTTATCGGTGGATTCTCCTTCTAAAACAAAGAATTCAATCACTGCTCTTTACCTCAGAAAGACCTCCAAGAGGGTAGCCATTTTGATGTGACGTCATTCGGGTCAGAATTAAAGAAACTTAAATTTTAACAACTTGGGTTCAAAAATATATAAGCAAGTACTTGTGAGCTGAATTTAATTAAATTTGATGCAAAATTGTGCAAAATAATGAACAACTTGCATTACTTTTTGACTCCCCCTCGTATTTTTAGTTAAGAGTGACATCATCTCAAGAATTTTGAGTTTCCGGACGCCAAAGTGCGCCGACGTAACGAAACTCACTGTTAAATCCATTAAACGCCCATAGAAAAAAAACCCCAAAGGGCAACAAAAAACAAGACATGAAAGAGGAGCCATACATCCTTAAAGTTTCCATCCACCAACTGGTGAAAATAATGGTGAAATGGTATAGCTTTATGCCTCTTTTGACACCATTAGGTTATCTAAGAGGCCTCCGAGATTTGACGTCCATCGCAGAAAAGATCGTGCCAGATGGGAAATTCGGCTAAAATGGTCTTCCAAAAACGATACAACGCCGGACCGTGCCGAGGCTCGAACTCCCGAACCCGCAATCTCACGATGTTGGATTCCATACCCTGCCTACTACGGTACCGTCACCCCACCAACTGGAAGATTACCTATAAGTAAAGAAGCTTATTGTATTCTTCAAATAAAGCGTACACAAAGACTAACCCAATCCACAGAGACAACTGTATCGATCAAAGGCGACAGACGATGACTAAACGCTTCCCCCAGATGTCACAACCGTCCCCACCCTCATCGGTCGACATGTCACTTATGTGGTTTGCACGGCCAAGTTATTATCTCTCATGGCAGTCGGGACCGCCCTCGGCCCCGACCGTTTCCCAAAAGGGTTGCCCTGGACAGCATCACGAGACACATCGCGTCTGGCTGGAGAAGAGAGAATATTCCGCTTCATTCACTATCTTCTGTTATCCAAAGCCAAGCGACTACAGAGCCTGGAAATATCCCAAAAATAATTCAAAGATCAAGAAGAACCTATAGGGGATTCGAAAGTCGGTCACCCGTATCGTACTCCAACACGATATTGGCAGGGATAATGGTGCCCCGGAGTCAACTCAGTTTTAGTAATAGTAAGAGTTTTACAGCACTTGCAACACAAATAAGTGCAGAAGATTAAAGGTGTTACTACTAAAGAGTGACATGCAAAGAAAAGAAGAAGAGGTACAGACGATAGACGCTTGATAGGAGTACACCTCACCAGAACATCTTACAACCACCCATCGAGTTGTGAAGATTTTTTTCAGCAAATCTGTTTCACTTGCTGCTGCCCCCATCGGCGATTAAGGCAGCAAAGACCCCGAAAAGTGACAGTTGGTAGTATGTTTGAGATGATTATACACTCATCGACACACTGATGATTTTGCCGAGCAGGGAAAGTGGCAAAATTTTGAGTATGAGAAAAGTACAGCACATCGACAGAACAAAAATAACAAAACAGACAGAAACACCCGAGTGTGAAAAAAGAAGTGGCGATAGCCTTCCCTAACAGTAAATTGACAGACATAGATATATAGATACGAGGAAAGGTCAGAAACAAACACATACCACTAGCACTCTCAAGCGAAAAGAGGACGGGAATCGATTAGAAGACAAAGAACCTTCATTCTTCAATCGAATTCAGTCACTTGCTTGCAGCTTGCTGTGAGTCAGCACATAATCTACCTAATTTTACCAGGACCAAATGAGGGAACATTGAAAAGACTAGAAGGAACAGACTACAGGAGTACGAGCACAAACCACGACCCATCTATTTCAAAATCAAATCTTTACGTATCCATATTATTTCATTCTACCATAGGAGCATAAAGAAAGTTGGGTTCTTGAACTTTTCAAGAAAATAAATAATGCTGGTGTACAAAAAATGATACATGACTTCTGAATTCAGTTTTACTCCTAGCCCATTTCCAGACTTCCGGTTTCAAATTTAGAGCTGGTGTCTATTTAAATGCTCCTATCGATACAATCTAAACTATTTAGGAGGCGACTTCGACCCAACTCGGGCTGAGAGCGATACAACATCCCAGCTCAAAGACCGAGGTACTAGATAAACATTCTCCCCACAAGGGAATTGAACTTGGGTCTATGAGTGAGACAGCGAAGCGCCTAACCGCTACACCACAGACGCCGGTTTCCTGTTTAAATGTAGTTGTTGCTGACAGTTTTACGGCACTTAAAAGATAGTCAGGTCATATTAAGTACAGGAGATTAAAGCTGACTAGAGAGTAACAAACAAAGAAAAGGAGGTGGAGAGATAAGGACGATAGACATTTGATAGAAAAGACAGAGTAAATCAAACTAGCGCCCCCACCAGTCACCCCACATCCCTACACCACAGGCGCCGGTTTCCGGTTTCAAAGCAAGAGCAGCTGACAGTTGACACAAGGATGTAATCGAGGTGAACGAAAGCCTAAACACGGAAACAAATCAGCGAACTTTGAACTCGCCAATTTCTCGCGAGGGACTCTGAGACTGAGCTAACTCTGAGTGACGTGGAGGGGATCGCACGAGCGCTACAGGGTCGATATGTCGATCAGGTCGGTCAAGGAGGAAACTTGCAGGCCGGCGCTCAATGGAAACTGATTGCAACGTCTGAGGAGACACCCTGAACGGCGCTCTCTCCGTCAACGGAGGAAATGGGGGGTGAGGGTGAGGGAGCAAAAGAAAGTCTGTGAGTGTTCGTGTTCGGGTATGTATGTGTGTGTGTGTGTGTGCGTGTGTGTGTGTGTGTGTGTGGGGGGGGGGTAGAAAAGGGGGGGGGGGTGTCTGCAAATGTTCATCCGAGTGAGTTCGGGGTGGGGAGCGGAGGAAAAAAAAGATCCGCCTCTGTTAATTTAAGTGTGAGGGTGTGTGTGAGGGGGGGGGGGGGGGATAAACGGATGCAAATAGGAGTAGAACCCCAGGCGGGAGAGAGTATGACTAACCAGCATCAGACAAAATGCACTGAAAGGTTAAAAGACAGGATGAGGAGATCTGTCAAAGGAGAGAGGGCCGGGGAGGGGGGAGGAGGTAGAGAGAAAGGGAAAGAGAGGGACAGAGAGATATAGAGAGCAAGGGAGAGCAAGAGAGAGAGAAAGAGACAGGGAGAAAGACAGAGAGAGAGAGAGAGAGAGAGAGAGAGAGAGAGAGAGAGAGAGAGAGAGAGAGAGAGAGAGAGAGAGGGAGAGAGAGAGAGAGGAGGTGGGGGTGTCAAAGACTGCAAATATTACCAATGAGATAGGCTGCGCGGGAATGCACGGCTCCAGTACGTCCATGGGATCCTAAGATCCACTGAAACGCCAAACGGCTGGCAAAGGCGATCCTCTAGAGAGAAGGGGCACGAGGGAGAGGGGGGGGGGGAGAATGGGGGTTGCACGTAGATTTGGGGAAATGAGGGGGGAGCGGAAAGGACGCGAGTGTTAGCAACAGATAAGGCAGAACTGAAGTACGAATCGAAGAACGAATTAGCAGAAATTCAAAGCGGTCAACATCCTGCACAGTCTGATTAAGGTCGTATGCATGCCTGCTTGGGCTAGTTCTAACTGGCGGGCAAATGCTAAAAGCTGTCATGCGCGTTGGGTTTTTTAATCATGGAATGACATCGCAAAATGAATATTTGCTTTCACGAATTATCTTCACAGAGAGGAGCGTTTCTTGGGCACCAATAGTACAGAAGATACCCCGCTGGACTATGATGCGGATGACGCCTGATTTGCAAACTCTCACAAAGATAAGTTCTTAAACTTCAGTTGCTTTGTGAGTTTTCAAAGGTAGCCATCCACTTTGTTCAGTCAAATGTGAAATGGACATTTACGATTGAAGGTCTGGTCTCTTAAATACCATTACATTGTTTATAAGAGTGGTTAGCCCATATGTGTAGCATAGTAGTAAAATCAGGCGCTCGTCGAAATAATTAAATCAAAGAAAATGACATTTTCCACTCTCCACCCATAAATTGACGAGCGCCCCGGTCCACCGTGTCGTGCCACATATCCTACGACTAAATTTTGAAAGACACAACGCGAATGGAAAATCAGAACAGCCACTGCGCAAAACATATGTACCGTTTTCCAAGCCTGAAAACAGCCATCTTAAAATAACATAATTGTTAATATAATTCTTACATCGCAATCGACACAATTTAGATCTATTAGGAGGTTCCCTGTCTCGATTTCGTCTGTAAAGGCCAACAAGGGCTGAGAGAGACACATCGCTCAAGCTTGAAGTCGGATACTCGATAACAATTCTTTCTGCATGGAAATCAGACTCTGGTGTCTTGCGTACGACAGCCAGGAGCCTAACCATTACACCACAGACGCCGCCAAGTTCTCCTAGTCAGGACCAATAAGTAAACCCTTTTGGTTTAGTTTGAGTAAGAGTTTAACGGCACTTGCAAAATAATTAAGTCATATAAAACACCAAACAAGAAAGAGGAGAAATAAGAACGAAATATGTTCGATGTATAAGAAGAAGCAAACTACACCAGAGCACTCGCCAACCGCCCACAAGTAAACCCTGTGCTACAAAACCAGTCTCAATACCGAGTCACGCATTTTTGGATGCCCAGCGGGCAATAAAGCTGCTCAAGTATACACTACACACCGGGGTAAATCCTCTATTGATTCCACGCCGTGGTCCAGGTCAACATCAAGGGGAGGGGTCCCAGGCTGTTTTGAGGGGCGACTGATAGGAAGATTGAAATTAGACGTGGTGCATTAAGAACTTAAAAAATTATAATTCAATTAATAATTTATTGTATTTGAATGAAGTGTGACACACATGTTGCTCGCATGCCACTGAACTCTGCGTACAAAAACTATTATTGTATCTGAACAACTTTTGATTTTATATCATTTATTATCTTTTAATCATATATTTCTCAAAACATCATTTTTAACACACTTTTCTAGACTACTGTGCAGTTTACAAGTGGATTTACTTGAAATTTGCTGTAAGTGTCACCCCAATACCCTTTTCAATTGTATGGGGAAAATTGATTTGAAATATTCAATACTTTTTGTTTCATGACTAAATTTTGAGAAAACTTTTGATATTTCGAAATTTTTTTGGGATACTAATTTTCAAAGCTCGTAACTTATTTATCTTGAAAGAGAAAAAAACAATTCTCCCATATGTTAATAACAATAGTTCAAGATCTGTAAGTACTCATTTTCAAGGATCTTCATTGGTAAACTTCAGAGAAATCTTGATTTTAAAATTGCGCGTAAAATCCAAGATGGCCGCCAGTTTTATGACGGCCGTCTTAGATTTTTTTTAAAATAATTTGTACAGCATTTATTTCTCAGTTCAAACCTGCATGCCAAACTGTAAGTCTTTACTTGTCTTAACAACGATTTTAGCCCTATCCTGAAGTACATAGACAAGAAAACAGTCATACAGTGCGAGGGAAAAGATAGCATTGGCAAATGGAATATCATGCGATATAATATATGTGTGTGTGTGTGTGTGTGTGTGTGTGTGTGTGTGTGTGTGTGTGTGTGT
>NW_004797717.1:115436-116959 GCF_000002075.1 Aplysia californica | reverse complement strand
TCCCCCCCCCCCAATCGACACTATTCAGATAATTTAGTAGGCAGGCTGTTTCTACCCTAACGGTCAGGGCCGACCCGGGCTGAGAGGGACACAACACCCCAGCAGACAGACGGAGGAGGTACCGAAATAGAAAACCTTCCCACGCGGAGATCGAACTCACGTCTTCGCCTGCGAATGCGAAACGCATACGTTCTACAAAACGGATGCTGGTCAACATACGCAGACAGAATCCGAAGCAAAACAAAACAAGTCGATAAAACCAACAGAGGGAACGATAAGAAGTTGGGCCTACCAGCGGTGCCCTCCTCCCACGCCTACGCGATCGTAAGCCGTGGCTCAGAGAAAGTCACCAAAACATTTGCATGCGTTATCCTTCATCGAATTTATTCGGACACACAATGCGGAAAGAAGCATTGGAGAATATTGTAACAACTGGCAAGTTTGATGGAAAGAGAGGCAGACAGAGGGAAAAGATACTGGACTAGATGACAACATGGCTAGAAGCAGCAAGAACAACAGACACCATTGCTGCAACACAAGACCGAGTGAGCTGCAACACAAGACCGAGTGAAGTGGAGGTCCATGATCGTCCACACCAGTCAGCAAGGCACCGGGTGATGATGATCCTTCATCGAATGTTAACTAGTCTGTCTGTGGAGACATCCCGCTAGTGTTTAGACAAAAATAAACAAAAGAATTCTGACAAGGAGTGCGATTCAAAGATATGAAATATTATACAGCCCCATAGTCACTATCTAGATCATTTGGAAGCGGGCTGCAGGCCAGGGCCAAAACGAGTAGACTTACTGTCCACAAAGTTACCTTCTTCCTCTCGCTTGGGCGTATTTTAGGTTCACAAATGAAACTCCAACCAGAAAAAAATCTCATTAAAAAAACACAAAACCAATAGCAGTCATACTTGGTACCCAGATGCTTGATACTGGTAATTCATTGGGTTTTAGGCTTCTTCTTTTTTTTTTTACATTCGATATCTAAATTATTCATTTCGTTGGCACGAAACAAACAAATCTCACAGAAAAGCCCATACGTGTACGTACATATTAGTATACCTCCACAGAGGTTTACAGCTTAGCTCCTCTTTCATAATTGAAATACTTATAACAATAGACGCAGTTAGATTTTAAGAAAGAGTTTTACAGCACTTGCAGCACAATAGGTCATATGAGTACAGAAGGTAAGAGGCGTTACTCCATAGAAACATACAAATAAAAAAAGGGGGAGAAATAGGGGGCGACAGGTACATATTGGATAGGAAAGAAGGAGCAAACCACACCAGCGCACCGCCCAACCAGTCACAATAGACGCACCAAAATAAAAACAAAAATGATGCTTAATATCTTTTCCCTCTGTTTCATATTGAAATCATACGAACACCGGCGGGCATCATTACAGAGTCCTCTGCCAAGACAGAAATACCCCAGCTTTCATAAACAACACACTTCGATTCTACGTGTCAGTGCCAACCTGAGCTGAATACGATACATCATCCTATACGTCTTCGT